>NW_013525024.1:1504100-1522777 GCF_000836215.1 Papilio polytes | reverse complement strand
CGGCGTGCGCGCTGGGGCTGAGGTTGCGGTGCTCGGCGCGCTGCGACAGCGGACTCATGTTGCGTCGCAACCCCTCCCTGCTGTACGCGCCGGGAGATTCTCCCCTCCTAAATTTATACAAAACTTTAAACAAATATTCAGGATTAGCACAAAGAAATCATGAATTACAAATATCTCATTTACCTTTTATAAGGGCTCCGCGATCGGCCCGGGCTGCGATGTTCCGACGTGCGACGTCGCATCATTGGAGATCTGCGACATAAATCACACGTCACTCAACGTATAAAAGGCTGTAACAACGATACGATTACTCATTGATTTGCCAATTTTTCATCAAGAAAAATATACACGGTTAAAAACAAAACAGCTACCGGGCGTGGTTCTTTTTAGCAGAGGGTAAAGCAAAAATGATACAAATGCAATACAATGAGTTTGAATAGAAAATTGTTGACCTATAATTTTCTTTTAACTGTGTTAAAACTTTGTTCCAGATATCCCTAACGGCTTAATTTAACAGTCACCTTCTATCTCTGCGAAAGCTTGTGGGACTCCGTTGTCTGTAGGACGTGCTGCGCTTAGGCGAGGGCGGGCTGTCGAATCCCTCAGGGGAGTGTCTCCTCGGGAAGGGCGACCTTCTCTTCATATCTGGAGAACGCCTTCTCGAGTCGGGAGATCTCCTTCTGAAGTCTGGTGTCCGTCGTCTAGGGATAGGGGACCTCCTTCTCAGGTCGGGCGATCGTCTTCTGGGTATAGGAGACCTCCTTCTGGGGGCGAGCGGTCTGTTCCTGTGCGGCGAGCGGCTGTGGGAGTGGCCGCGTCCCTTGGAGGTGGGCGAGCGTCTGCCGGAGGACCTGGCGTCTTCTGGGGACTCCCTGACCTGGCTCAGCGCAGACTCCGTTAGCGGTACTCCCATCTTACGATACAACTCCGAGATATTAATCCGTAATTCCTCATCGTGTAACTCTTTCATACGCGCTGTCCAGAACGGTATCCATTCTGATTTGAAATCGTGCTTAGCTGGATCTTTACCCTCTGGAATATATTGTTACAAAGATTTTTTAGTTTCATTTAAAAAAAAAAATCTCATTGTACAGACGTACTTCATGTTTACTTCTTTTTAGCTGTTTCTGTCACTAGACAAATAAAATATTTATGTCAATAAAATCGACATACCGGATTGTATTTCCTTGTAGCGTTTGTTCCAGAACTTCTTCCACTCCTCAGGGTACAGCGGATGCTTCTCCGGGTTCTTTTCGTGGTAGGCGAGAGTCTCTTTAGCGGCTTCTGTCGCTAGACGCTTCTTCTCACGAAGTAGCACCATTTTGTAGTTTCTATTGTACGGCTTCGCTACCTGCTGAATAATGTTGCAAGTTATTTAAAATCTAAGTAACCTGTCTTGATTTAAATCTAAAAATCAAGTGAAGCTTGACTTTTAGAAAAAGTTTCTAAAGCTTAAGGAGTTTATAAAATCGGTAAATACGTGTTTAAATTAACAGTACAGTTTTTTTAAGCCTTTTATTAGCTATTGACTAAAGCTTTTTTTTATATCTTGTAATATTATGACTTACTTTATTATGATCTGGTGTATTTTTCATAACATTACGCGAGCTATACGGCGGCCCACGGTTGTTGTCTTGTGGTTTCTTATCTCTGAAATTAAATGTGATTTGAAACTGGTACTAGGTAATAATGAAGTAAAATGGTAATAGGTGACATGTCCTGGTTCTAAATCCATGTAAATTGTGAATTTCGAATTATTGTATAAATGAACACATAATTTATCCCACACTCTTATATTGTTGGAAAACATATGCATATGTGGATATGTGATCCAGCTTTGGCGGCATGGGGGGGAGTCACATGATCGTGGTCAAGTCAAGAGCTCTTGACCAACCAGCTCAGGGGGGGTCATGACCCCATGACCCTTGGATCCGCCGTTGGATATGTGTGAAGTCAACCCGCAGTGGGCCAGCGTTGACTATGGCCTAGTGACCCTTTAGGGTAGGCTCCGTCCGTGTAGATGTACAGTGAACAGGTGATGATGACTGTATTAATGTGAAGGATACATACTTATTGTACGGTTGTGCGTCTCGCTGCAGCTCTTCTTCGCTGACGTCGGACAGCGAGCCCGCGGAGGCGGCGCGCTCCTGAACACCATCCTGATATCAATATATTGTTCATGGACGTAGCCGATGATCTAGACTAGATCTAGATTATAGTTTTCAGTAGGAACCATCGGATCAATCGAATTTTTTCCCTTTGGGGCGATTATTGTACGGATTTAATATGCACAATGGATTTTTTTATAATTGTCGGTCAATCGTTGGCCCAAGGGGAAACACCCGGAAAGGGTAGCTAATAATAATAAGGTGCTTTTCAAGATAGTTCAATATCTTTTTTACAGTTATTATATTGTGGTAAACTTATAAACTTTCATTTTTTCTAAAAGATTTATGGCTTGTCCCAATAAATTGTAAATTGTCAACAATGTGTAAAATATGTGATAGAAATATCGGATATTGTTCCCTTATTTGACAGTGACGTCATTTCTAAGCTATCTGAGGCTCTATCAGCCAATGGTGGGCCAGGCTCGTAATGTTTGTTATTATTGTAATCTTATTTGTATTCAATGTACACTCACGTTATTTGAGGATGTCTGAGGTCGAGTAGGCGCGGCAACCACGGGAGGAGACGGATTTCTAAAATTTACGCAACCATTATAATATATTTCAAATTTTAAAAATAAAAACAGTTAAAATGATATACTCACCTTTCATCCATTTTTTCCTTAGCTGTAGAAAATGACAGTTTATTAATAGTTATATAAAACAAATCAATAAATGCGAAAGTTTAGATGTATGGATGGATGTTTGTTAGAGTTCGTAGCTTAAACGGCTGAACAGATCTGGATGAAATTCGGCATAGATGTAGAGCAGAGTATTTTTTTAATGCCAAGCGGGCGGAGTCGTGGGCAACAGCTAGTATTTACATAAAAAATACACTTATTTAAATAACATTACTCACTGGATTCTGTTAGAGAATTGATCAACTCCTCGTCCACGACCTCCTCAAAAGTATGTCCCAAGTCTTCAGAAAAGTGGTATCCTTTGAATATCCATTGGATTATTGCTTCCCTGTTCAAAGAAACACAGACTATTAATAATATTTCATACTTTAATTGAGTCACTCATCAAATATAGATTTTTAACTAATTTATTTTACAGACTTGCTTTTTCTCACAACTTCGTTTGCACGGAATTAAAAACAAACATAGTAAGCCTAAGTGTTCCATCCAACCTACACCCTTCCAGACTGTATGCTAAATTTCACGAAGATCCGCTTATCCGTTCTGGAGAAAAGAAACATCTATCTCGTCCACGTGAAATGTAATAATTTAGCTTGTTACTCAGCGAAAACATAGTTTTCTAAAAGTGAAGGATTTTTTGAAATTGTCGCAGTAGTTTTTGAGTTATTCCAATACATACAAAAATCTTCCTTCTATAAAATATGAGTACAGTTAATTTATATAGTGTATGTATAGTATTTAGATAGCGACTTGTCCCTGTCGAACTCGTCCTTGTCGATGTTGACCGGCTTGAGGCGGCCGTACTTGTCCTCGATGCGCTGCGCGAGGCGGTTCACCACGGTCATGACGCCGATGCGCGCGTTCAGCCGCCGCCGGTGCGGCGCCAGCAGCTTCGACGCTTTGTAGAAGTGACGCGCCTGAAAACGTATAACAATATCGTTATTACACGCTCAAACACACTTAAATAATAGGGACACCGGAAAGTAATGTTTTTTTGAATCTTCAAAGGAATAAATTTTTAAAAGTGCGCTGACATTGTCGTGTTACAGAACGTGTTTGGTTGGCAATTTTACCCCAAATTGCAGAAAAAAAAATTAATATTCGGAAGTAAACCAGGCACAATAACATTAAAAACACTGCACACCTCAGAAATACACTGCGTGCTGATAAAAGATAAGCAAAATCCGACATGCGCAGAAACGACTAATACATTTATAACTAAGAAGTTCTTAAGATATGTTGAGTTCAAGCTATTGGTTATTTCTTTGGGGTGTTATTTTATCTTCGTAAAATTTAATGTAAAGTATTTGTTTATTCAAGCTGCATAAAACAAATAGCGATAAAAGTCCAGTTACAAATCATTATTCTTCAATTTGTACTCTTTTTGAATCATTAATGTTTAGCTACATATTAGCAGAGGCACCAGATTTTTGGTCCTACTAAATTCTCAATCAATATAAAAAAGGCAAGCATAGAAAGTTATTTTTAATAAGAGAAGATGCTGAAGGAGCTAAACTAGCAGGTTTGTTACTAACAAAGTAATTGCAGCGGTGATGGTAGCAGGTCAGGTGGTTGACGATAGTGCGCTGGTGGCCCTGCTTGGAGCACAGCGTGCACAGGTACGAGGGCTCCTGGTTGCCGGGCTCCGGCGGGTGCTCCACCAGGTACTCCGTGCCCAGGAGCGGTGTCCTGCGATTTATATAAATATTAACTTTCGCCCGCGACTCAGTCCGCATGAAAAAAAAAACAAGTGAGTGGCCTATGTGTTCTTCCAAGCTATCCTCTACATCAACACAAAATTTCATCGAAATCCGGTCAGCCGTTTAGGCTACAACCTCTAACAAACATCTATCCATCCATCTAAACTTTCACATTGATAATATTAGTATGAAGTATGATAAATATAATATCTTCGGATACGCTACATTTCATGATAAAAATTCATTCCAAAATATGAATGTATTAAACAAACGTATTTTCTATCATTACTTTAATATTATCCATCTATAACAATTTCTTTTATACTTTAACGAGCTGTTGCCCGCGACTTCGTCCGCGTGGTATTAGAAAATATACGCACTATATAAATAACAAAAAGCTACGTATCCCTCGGGAACCGGACACCTCGGGGATGAAGCTTATCCCATGTATACTCCAGACTTTGTTTTACATCTGTGCCAAATTTCAATAAGATATGTTGAACCGTTGCAGAATGATCGAGTAAACATTAAAAAACTAAATCAATGAATCCCACGGGAACCGTAAGTTATCTAGGGATAAAAAGTAGCCTATGTGTTCTTCCAAACTATGCTCTAAACCTGTGCCAAATTTCATGGATATCGTTTAGGCTACAAACGCTAACAAACATCCATCCCTCCATCCATCCATCCATCTAAACTTTTTGCATTTATAATATTATTAAGTAAGAAGTAAGATTTACACATTTTTTTATGTCTATTTACGTTAACAGATTTGATCTTAATATATCTAATAGTGTTGTAGTTAACGACTCACTGGACTTTATCCAACGTCTCTTGAATGTGGCAATTGACTTTGTATCTGTGAAATTTCATATCTGTTTCCATGGTTTGGTGGAGATACACTTCTTCAGCCATCTTCTGATTGAGCTTTGTTAACGGAGCTGAACAAATATTTTTGATTATTAACTGCAAAATATAAATTAGTTTTAAAACATTTAGATCGTAGAAGTTACCTATAGTTCTGATTACGCCCCTTTCTTTGAGTATGTAAGGATGACAGTCGAAAATGGTCGGTGACCAAACACTCTTCATTGATAGCTTGGTTTTATGCTTCTTTCCCGATATATGAGTCTGAAAATTTAATTTGTTATTAGAATATTGCACACAATTGTCACTTAACTTTGAGTGCGGCAGTTACTAAATAAATCATATCATACTTATATTATAAATGCGAAAGTTTAGATGGATAGATGTTTGTTAAAGTTTGTAGCCTAAACTGGTAAACGGATTTCGATAAAATTTGGTATAGATGTAGAGTATTGTGTAGAGGATAGTCTGGAATATTACATTAGCTACTCACATTCGTTTCTTTTTTTTAAGTTGGCGTGGATGGATTCGCGGGCGAAAGTTAGTTTAACTAATATTTTAATGGAAAAACCTGAAGTATATTTTCCCCGCAGCAGACAGCGGCGCAGGGGTAGCACAAGTAGATCCAGTTATGAGACACATCTCGGCCGCGCCGTTCGACCATACACCGTGTGGTCCCATCCTCGACTTTCACCTTCAAACTATTCAGGTGCTCTTGGAACTCTTGCTCCGCCTGAAAAACAATACAAAATTCGTAACAAATCAAAGTAATCGATATTTAATAATGCGATCCCGTTAAGGGAAACCAAACATCATGTGTAAAAACTGGGATAAATTGAAACAAATAAAGTAGTACTTATACGTTTATTTATATTTTTTTATTCCGAAGAAGTGTGTTGCTCGTAATCGTTACTTACCGATAAACCTCGCATCAGACGACATCGAGCTGCATATTTTGATTGGCCCACAAAAATAACTTTATAACCAGAGTTTATTGTGATATAAATCCATTTTGAGAGAAACACAAACTCGTTAATATCACGTATGTTCGCGCACGTTCGTAACGTAAATAATTTATAAAGGATTATTTTTATACTTTGGCCAAGACCCACTTTGGGTCGATGCGCCAACGCATTAAGTAAGTATTCCTATACTATTTTTAGGAATGCAAGATAAATGAAGTATAAATAAACATACTTAGATAACTAAGACTAGATGATTATAAAATCATCATCAAAAACCAGAAATCGATGAATTTAATTCTAGCAGTTTTAAGAAATAGGTGCATAATAAAAACACATTATCTTATGGGATTTATTTGGAGACAGCGTCTACGCCTCCAAAAGAAATTGGACACATGATTTGTTTTCTGGTTGTTTTATGCATCTAATATTGTATTAAACTGAATACTTTTTATATATCAAAGCAGATCACGGAAAATGGAAATTGAAATTTCAATATTCAAATTGAAAAAATAAAATAAAACACTTGTAAAATTATGGGTTATTTGTATTTAAAAACGTTATATTTATAGAATATTTCAACAAAGTATTCCAAATAGTTGCTTTTTAATTAGCTACTAATTTGCTTTTATGTACTGTTGCAAATTATGATGTAACTAGCTTTCGCCCGCGACTCCATCCGCGTGGAAATATAAACCAAAGTGAGTAGTCTATGCATCCTTCCAGACTATCCTCTATATCTTTTATATTCATTTTATTCTAAATTTCATAGAGATTTGTTCAGCAGTTTAGGCTACAAACTATAACAAACATCTATCCATCCATCTAAACTTTCGCATTAATATTAGTAAGAAGTTCTAAATGCCTCTCATATTTGACACCTTTTAAGCGAACATTTGATTTGGTAAGACAAAAAAATGTTAACCAACATTTTTTCAGACAATTCTACTTCGCTTTAGTTTCCTAAAATCATAATTTGTATTTTAAATAAATTGTCATTTTGATTACTAATGTAGAACGAAAATTTTTGATAAAAATTCTTTGTCATATGCTAAAACAAACAATTTTAGAATGTAATCAACTCTTCATGTTCAAATCAGCATCACATGACGCTGCACAAGATTATACCATAAAGTAAGTAACCTTATTGAAACAATTCACATATGTGAAACACAAACCTGATTCAGATATTCCAGAAGTTTACGAATAGTAAGGAAAATAAGTAAATAAAAACTAATGGGTTTAAAATAAATTGATAGCAGATAAATCTTGGATTAAATCTATTTATGAAAATCAATTACAGCAAAACTCATACACATATATTTAGTTGGAATCTTTCATTTAATTGAAAAAAAAAACTGAAATAGCATCTGATAGGACACTTCAAAATAATAAGGCATAATTGTGAGATAACCTTGAAAGGACATAAATTTCCATAGCTAAGGCATGAATAATTTATTTTTAATTTAATGAATAAAAACTTTATTACAGTCAAAGATAAGACCTCTCACAAATAGCCAACATTAATAATAGAGCTTAATATAATGAACTCTATGAACACTTTGTCCGAGGTTTGGGAAAAGCACAGCAACATTCTATTAGAAACATAATAAACTATGACTTGTAACAATGGTTTAATATCCATAAATTAACTTTAAAATTAATTATTGTGCAAACATTGAAAAAATCAATATTTATATTTACCTTTGTACACTCATTGTCATCCTTTTCAGGTTTCTTGGGCATTTCAGTAACAGTATCTTGATAGCCCTCTGCCCCCGGGGGGCAATCGGGCAGCTCCATCTTGCTGCACTACACTTCACAGTTTATGACCATAAAATGGGCATAAACTTGTCACAAAAAATGTCTTTTGTTCTCTCTTCAACCTTAACACCACACCCAGCTCTGTGGAAGAATTCACTTATTATCATGCATGTTTCATTTCTTTTTAAATATGCAAATGTACTTAAATTGTAATTATCAAAACAGATACTTACAATCTCACCACAAGGAAAGTTCTTTACATAGATGAGGTTTTCACAGCTGTATTATGAATTAAAACATAATGTATTGAACCAATTTGTACCTTACATTAATGTATATACAATCTGCCTCAGCAGAATCTCAAATCAATTAACAAAAAAGGTGGTAAATAACATTTCTAAATATTTTCCAGCATAAATTCATGTCCCAAACCTATTTATGCTGGCTACTTATCCTATTAGATTGTAAACCATTAAATTTACACTTATTCTCATTTCCTTAACTTTTGTACTTAGCATTTCCTTAAGCTTTGTGATTAATGATTAGGGGGCACTTAATGATATAGAGAAAATACTAGAAGCCCTTTAGAGCTAACCATCAACTAAAATATCAAGCTCACTATTCAGTTGAAGCTTCAAAACACTTTTATTTGATGAATATTAACATGCTTTAAATCACAACTCTATTTACATCTTTTCTTACAATTATGCAAATTGAGTTTAATACACATTTTTTTTGGTTAATGGTCTTCTCAAAGTTTTAGTGTGTAATGTTAATTTTTATTAAAACTGTCCAAATGATTGCAATACTATGTCTTTCCGAGGTCATTGAAGATGCAAATATTTGATAGTCATATAAAGAGTTCACATTACATTTTTATGACTATGAAATGTATCACATTGTCTTTCAGAAATTGTACATTTTTATTTATAACAAGTTTAACATTTTACTTACAAATCCATCCAATATGACTGCTAATCCCAAAGTGGTATTGATAACTATGTGTTATCTAAATTCCAGACCTAAATTGCCTCCTTTACGTTTGAAGGCTCGTTACTACCCCGATTTAGTGATTCCATGTAATCGATTCAGAACATTTATCAAAGTTATCACTGAGTTTATCCTTTGAGCAAAAACATAACCTAATAAATGACACTGAGTGCTTGTAAATCAACAAATACACATTATCATAGATCTTCTTAATACTTTTGTAAAATTTGTTGTTTGATGCTATTTTGCCAGATTTCAACGAGTTTAAAATCAGTTTTATCATAGTTCATTCAAATATGTAAATTATATACTTACCACATTTAATTTGAAGTCTTATATCACTTTAAAATAAAGTTTTAATTACTTTCATTTTAAATAAAATCATTGCAGTCTGTCGATAGTCACAAATATGATTTATTTGTTTATATAAAATTGTTATAAAACGAGTTACTGACCTGTCAGCGGACGCCGATTTGATGTTTTCTTACAAGACTTTATCGCTGTTAAACTAATTATTGAAACGATTACAAAGTTCCTAGCGTATTAAATTTTATGCGTATTGGCGAATAAAAGAAAAATAAGACTCACAAAACCTCAAAAATTACAATCCTGCCAACAAAGTACTATGAAGTACTTGAGGTTGGAAACAGTGTTGCCAATTAAAATGGTTATGTTTACCCGGCCGTGTACATTGTGTTAAAAAGTTGTATGGAATAAATCAACGATGGGCCGTAGCTCTTTTCAAGAATTAAAAAAAATGTAAAACATTAGCTAAACATCAATGAAATGTGTTAAAATTGTTCCTCTTCGTTTTATAGAATTTACAAGATGTTTAAATCGTACGTAAATCATTTATTCAAATTACATTACAAAAATTTTGCTAATCAAAGGTTAATTTTTCAATGAAAACTAAGAATTACTGTAGATTTTCAACAAAATGAAGAATCTCTACAACCTTAGGGTTGCGTCCGTAGACTTTGTAATTTGTTTGTGCGATTACCATAGCATTGGCAACACTGAACGGAAATGTCTTCAACAATGAGTTAAAAAGAGGACCATAACACACAACTCTCCATGAGGATATTGTCTATGGTTTGACATATTTGGTTTTCTTATTTTATCAATTTCTTATTTTCTCAAAAAATAATTTCACGTCCGTATCTCAGAAACAACCTTACAGAAAATACGATTTCTTACTAATAAACACGCATGAACATAGGTTTCTACTAATTCATTCACACTTTCCCGATTTCGCTTTCGCATGGGAATAGATGTTGCCAACAATTATTTAAATTAATTAAAACACAGAAATAAAAGTATTTTTTCATTACGAATCTATTTATAAACAAAGATTTTTTTTTTATTTACATTAAAAAGATACCACCTGACATGTTTTGTTAAAGAAATAGTTCTATAACAAGAACACTTTAATATTCACCCATTTCCATTAATGCATCTATGTGCTCGTTTTCAGGTAATATGTCTATTTCTAAAGGATCACACGACACGTTATTTCCACTTTTTTTGTCAACAGTGAAAAATCTGAATAACTTCGACAAACTTATGATGGAATATGCTGAATGGGCTAAATAATCTTCTACGACTTCTTTCAATACTTGGAGTGCTGATGTTATTTGGCTAGACAATTTTGTTTCTACAAAAAAAGGATATATTAGGATTATCATAAAACATTATTGTTTAAATTAAATAAGCAGTTGCTGTTTTTACTTATTATGGAATTAATTTTTTACTTACTTGCAGACATGTGTTTACTTGGGTCGAAAAGGTACGCAAAGAAACTAATTTGAAGGTGGAGGTCTTTTTCGGTGTACTCTCTAAACATGACTCCTTTCTCGCACTGCCTACATAATGGATATCCGCCTATGAATGTTTGTGGCAATCTCGCAGTCCGATATCCGCAGGCGGGGTCTTCACACGACACCCATCCAGCGTAATACTGAGCGTGGTATTGCCGGATTTGCATTGCCAGTTGATTTTGTATACAAGCCAAATAATCAATTGGTTTCAAACTGCATTTGTCGTTTTGACATTTTTCTAAAAATATGACGCTATCCTTATCTAACTTCACGCAGGTTTCACGTATTTTGTTCTCAGTTTTGCAATTCTCATTTATGCAAATGAATGTAAAATCTTTGCATTGTCTATATTTCTCTTGCTCATTCTCAACTTCGTATGTATCAGAGTTGGTGTTTTCCTTTCTATTAAACTGTCTGTAGCCGGATGGGTCTAGACCGAGGCAGTCTGCGACTCGCGCCGGGTCCATGCCCTCGATTGGTTCACAAATTCTAGATATGACTGGATGAAGTTGATGCGCCAAATAGTATCTATAATCGATTTTAAGATGTTCCGAATTTTTCAATTCTTCGATATGGTAAGCTCTCTGTGTAGCGGAGTTGGCTGTCCCATCTTCACAAATCACGTACGGCACAATGTCACCCTTTTTGAATCGTCTACTATTTTTTGCATTAAGCCTTAGAGCGACTTGTACATGCGGTTGGGTGTTTTTATCCGGATATTCGTTAGGATTTTTTGTAAGTTGTTTAGTTATAGTGAGCAGGGAAAGTGGCATCTGATTGCTCAATAAATCTTCTTTAAGCTTATTCAAGTGCAGTTGTATATTCTCTAATCTATCGTCGGGAGCCTGTTCAGATAATATCTGGCTTAAAATAAATTTCCCCGCCTCTGCCGCCAGCTGGGACCAGTCCCGACGTACTATATCCAAGCCTTTGTGTTCTTGAGTTAAAACAAATTCACCATTTTTATTCTTGCTTATAACAACGGCAGCGTATTTTTTCTTTTTGAGCAATAGCAAATATTTAAAAACTCCGTCAATATCTAATTCGATTTGCCTGTATTTTTTATTAATTTCTTTTTTGAGTTCATTACCAATTTTAAACACGGAATCGTAGTCCAAGCAGTTGGTGTTAATCATCAGACTGTCAGTGTCACCATACACCACTTCATAATTTTGCTTTTGAACAATTTCCTTGGTGTCCATTAGAATTTCTCTTCCTTTCATAGTGACTAACGCCGCGAGAGGTTTAGCGTAAAACCTCGAATGGGTAAAACCGAGACATCCATACATTGAGTTGGCAGTCAGCTTTAATGCGGTTTGTCTAATATTATACTGCATATATTGTTCGGGTAATAAATCAGGGGATTTCATTAATTTTTTAACTTCCCTCCTGCTCTCTACAAGTTTTCTAATCTGCGTGGGCAGCACGCCAAACTCTGCTTTGGAGCCAGGCAGAACTAAATTGCTCAAATCATCATCTGTTCCTGTGGAAATTTTCCTTTTAATGGTCGTGAAGCAAATGTTATACTCCTGTATAATACTTGGATATAAAGAATTGAAATCCATGAGTAGAACAAGTTTGTCATAAAATCCCTTTTTTGGGTCTAACACCAAGCCTCCGGAATACGCTGCTTTCTTCTTGCCTTGTTTCTTTGACACATTGGTATCTTCATTGTCTTCGTTATCACCCTCAGTTATCGTTTTTTTACCATATACTTTATCGGGTACTATAAAATCTTTCTCTGTAAAAGCATGGAGTAGCAAAAATTCGTTCCGTTCTGATCTACCGCCCATTAAAGTTCGAGACATTATGTTGCCAGCAATTTGTGTGATTTGTAAAGCGAGCGGTATAACGTTCAGTTCGCACATCATTTTCAGTATGTAGGAGGTATCCTGCATGTTTAGTTTGACCAGCTCAAGGAGGTCACAGCTGCTCTCATAAAAACGAGGTATATCTTCTAACGCTACCTCCACTCTCTCACCTTCTTTCATCTTTAGCACACTAACACACAAAGTATCCAGATCGAAACTTCTCGAACGAATCAGTTCCATAGATGAAAGTTTTATATCACACACTAATCTACCGAGAAAGGCATCTTTGGTCGCAAATTTCTTTTGGGGAGCGACGGATCGCTTCAATCGCCCCAATCTGGACCAATTTGGGATACGTAAATCTAGAATGTTTCCTATCAATAAATCTTGTTGGAATCCTTGCATGTCATGTCCTACTACTAGGTCTGGATCTAATTTCCAGAATTGCACCATAAAGTAATTGAGAAGTTCTCTCTCAGTGTCGCACTTTGTAAGTTTTGTAGCATTGTATTGTGAGAGAGCCTGTTTGAGGTCTAATGGCCATACTTCATTGCTTTTTGTCATAACTGAAATGTTACAAGATGATTTCTGTATTACTTTATTATTTAAATATAAGGAATTGTGTTGATATTCGCATATTAAGACTTACCACAAAAATGTTGATGAAATGGTGGATTTGGTGGTGGTTTGTGGATTGGAAAGCTGTTATGCACAAGACAGCTTAACATTAATATTTTTGTCTTGTTTGTTTTTTGATCTACAGCACTCCTTGTGTGTATCTAGAAGTAAAACATTTTAGCAAATGTTAGTATCAGCTTTTTGATAAATTATTTTGCTACTAACAGTTTACGGATAAGGTTACTATAGTCAAATTCAATATTATTGAAAAAAATAAAAAACATATCTTAACTATTTTACTTTTATATGGCTGTAATCACAGACATACAGTAAATAACATTGTCTACCAATGATATTAAAAAAATAAATCATCATTTCTAGTGAATTAGACTATACTTGAACACATTTTCACCCGTTTCATAATTTCAAAAGGTTGTAGTATACAAGTTTCTACTTACAGTAGCAACAACAATTGGTGGTGGCTCTAAATCCATTCCATTTCTTATAACACTGATGTTTTCCATTCTATCACAAGATGCTTCCATTTTACACCAAGATACTTTTGCTAATACATTTTCAGCTTCCTTTACTTCGAGCCAACAAGGACCTTTAATTTTTCTCTCCAATAAAAATGATTCCAATGAAGATGTGTTAGCACCAAAAATATGGGAATAAGTTAATCCTTTTTTAGTAGTATTTGGTGGTGGGAAAGATGCCTAAAAGTAAGAGAAATAACCTCAAAAAGTCATCACAACTTTACAAGAAATAAATATGACTTTTATTTAATATTCACTATTAAAGTATGTGTAATAAAGGAAACTTTATTTGTCTTTGCTTTTCTATAATAATATGAAAATGAAGAAGGATTTGTATTTATATATATGTCAAGTAAATTCAAAACTACTGGTCTGATTTAAAAATTCCTAAAGTAACAGAAGCTCAATTGTTTGGTACATTTTTTATTACCACATAGACAAAGTTGCAAGCAAAATTTTGCTAAATCAGTTTCATATATTAATGATTTTACTTACTGAATATTTAACTTCCAAGTAATCACATTGTGCGGGTATGTCGGGGAGATTGAAACAGTAATTCTTTGTGACTTTCCGTGACTTGAACTCTGTGAGACCAAGTTCACTGGCAATTGATTCATTGAACTCCTTGTACATATCCATCATGGATACTTCCTGGTCTGTTTGTTCAAATGTCACTGGATCTAATTTCTAAAATAATTGGACACATAATTCAAAAGATTCTTTAAGAAATTGTTTTCCTTATTTATAAATAAATAAGTAATCTATTTATTTCTAGATTTATTAATACCATAAGGTGACAAAAAAGCAAAAACTTTAGTTTATGCCAAAATAGGGAAACAACTGTTGTAGACAGACCACATTTTTAAATGTTGCCTAACTTAATTTAACAGAGCAGGGATACACAAAAAGAGTAGGAAATTTAGGGGAAAAAGTGTTGAAAACCAATCGAAATTCAATATACATCCATACTCACATATTCTCTGGGCAACAAAAATATCTGGCGGTTAACATTTTTCACCACAACACAGCATGATACACAACCTGCTTGCTTATTTGAAGGATTAACATATGTCTTGCCAAATAAATAAACTACACCTGGCTTTACAAATCTATCTTCCCAAGCATCTAGCCAATAGAATTTAAAAACTTTGTCTCCATTAATATTAGTCTGTAAAGGTAACTGTCCATCTGTTTGAATAGAAGGACCATTATGATTTTCACTAAACTGCTCCGACCAAGCCTTTGTTGTTTTCATCTCATTAGGAGATTCTTTCTTTAATGGAAATATTTCAAATTCCTCATTAAAGAACTCATCAGACACATCAGTGATAGTATTGGTATTGTTTTCTTTTTTAATTTCTGTAGCAGGTGGTGTGTTGTTACTGAAATCGTCATCAAAATTTAAATCTTGAGTTACAAATTCTTCTATATTCTCAGTAGCAGAGTCCTCAAGTTCTTTCTTAATCTCTTTATTGATATTCCATTGGGGTTTCTTTGCTTTTGGTTCTATATGAACATCGGTTGGAACTTTTTCACTTGTTTTCTGTACCTGAAATTTTACAATAATTTTCCATCTTAAATATTATTTCAAAATACATAACATTATTTAATTATTTTTTACTTACATCTCTCTCTTTAACCTCTTCTGTTATTGGCGCTGGCTTCTTAACAGCTGTAGAAAGACTTTTGAAATAATTCTGAGCTTCATTCTTGCTAGAATCTTTGACATTGGATTTATTAATAGGCAGAGGTTTTAGTTTGACAACAGTGGATGATGTGCTACCATCCAAATCTGACATGATGTCAGATAAGATATTGTCATCAGAGATTTTAACATCCTAAAATATAAGTACAAGATACATGTAATACCTGGTGCACACAGTAGTGCTCAATAATTATAAGTACCATTTAACTGACATAATGTTAAAAATTAATGACTCCACTGAGTCCATACAATTCATGCCTAGACTACACTACTTTTCATCTTTACTAGCCAAATGTGAACCAGGCATTATGTGAGATGCAAATTAACATTCAGTTTAGCATGAGAAGTATCAATAACTCACTGAATATTTCAACAACAAATAACATATAAAAATTTGATATTTTCAGAACATCTTACTAAAGTTTAATCAAAATCTGCCCAGTGGGTTTGGAATGCAAAGAGAAGAAACATAAAAACATTAGTTATTTTTATCTTATTTGTATATCATAATTACTATTTATAGCAGTTACCTCTTTTTTCTTAACAGGCATAGCTCCTATTAAATTTCTAATATTTCCTTTGCTATTTGCTTGTGGAGCCAGTCGGGCTTTTCTTTTTGTGCCCCGACCAGATTCTTTACCATTGGAAGCAACATAAGTGTCCTCAATAACATCATCATCAAATATTTCTCTACCATCTTCCACATAGCCAGTGCCTAAAAGTAATGTGCAGACAGTTTTAACTAAAAATTTAAATTATTACATGTATGATATATTGATCAATTTAAAAGTATATTCTTACCATCATCTTCTATCCAATCGTCTTCCTGTCTTTGTAACACACGATCATGATATTCCTTTTCATCCACTGTGTCATAAACATTTTCCATTTCGTCAACGTCATATTTGTGTTTAGATCCTTTACCTTTAAGCTGTTTTAGCTTTTCTAAAGCAGAGAATCTACCGTGTTTATCAACTTTTTGTCGTTTGGCTCTTGAAGTAGCTGCAAATAATTCCAAAGATACCTGGTTAGTATGTCATTAGATAAGGATCTTAACATTTGTTTAATGGATTCCTTATCACTTTACCAAGAGAATCTTCCATTTCTATTTAATATAACTCATATAAATATTATTAAAACTCAACCACGCAGATTAAGATTAAAATTGACAGTTTTGATTTGTTTGTTTGATTGACGGTATTATTGGCGCGAAATAAAAATTTCGTTCAGAAACAGAAGCCAGTACTAAACAGCAAAAAGGTCTTTGGACATTGACAAAGAAGCATTTTTAAACTGATTAAAAATAAAAACTTAAAACGAAATATGCATCGATTCTAAAATTGGTGCGACATTTTCCCAATTATGCATTGATCAATTTTACAAAATAAATTGCACAATCGGTTTGTTAGATTGACATTGACATTGTCAAATTGACGGTTTATTCGTTCGTTTCGCGCCAAAAGTTCTGTCTACTGAGTATCAAAAACATAAGCCGTAGCGCGTGTTTGTTTTTTAAAGTTTAACGCCGTTAGCGAAGAATATCTGTTTTATTTAATAAAAGATTCAATTAGAAAATAGGTTATCTAAAGCTTTTCGAATATATCCAGTATAAGTGGACTATTCAACAATGGCCATGAGAGATTATGCAGCTGACAAAGGTAATTTAAAAAATCTTTTTATATGTAGAGTAGTTATATTGTTATTTTACTAACAGAAACGATAAACTTTACAGAAACGATAAAGAATTTCTTTGTGGATTTCTGCGAAACAAACGATGAGGGCCAAAAGTTTTTTAAATATGCCGAGCAACTTACAAAAGTTGCACACAGAGAACAGGTTTGTACAGTGATGATGGGTGATTATTGTTATTGATTTCTTGTCCTGACTTTTTTTAAATATAATATGGTTTTACAGACAGAGTTTGTTGTGGAATTGGATGACTTATATGAGACCAATGCAGAGCTTGCAGAAGCAGTCAAACAAAACACAAGACGGTACACAAATATAGTTTCAGACTTGGTATATGAAATGCTACCTGATTATAAACATAAAGAGGTTTGTTGTAAAGCAATACTGTATTGTTTGTCAGACTTTTATTTGTATTTCTGATGGTTTTCTTGCAATATCCATGATAAGATGTTTTTACTGTAATTTCATTAGTTACAATGTATCTTTTTCATCTATTTATATGTATTATTTTTTTAGGTTGCAGCTAAAGATGCATTAGATGTTTACATAGAACACAGAATAATGTTGGAGGCGAGGAACCACAGGATGCCTGGAGAGATGAGAGATCCCAGAAACAGATATCCTCCAGAACTAATCAGGAGATTGTAAGTTGCATTTTACCAATTTTCCTTTTGTTTAAAAAAAACTGCATGGAATTAAAATAGAATTTAAATAGTAGCCTATGTGTTTTTGCAGACTATGTTTAACATTTGTGGCAATTTTCAACGAACATGTTGGTCCATTCTGGAGATACATAGTAACAAACATCCATCCATACATCTGAACTTATGCATTTATAATGTTAGAAAAATTCATGTTAAGTATTACATATCTGCTCATATTACAACTTAAATTAAAAACATATTTGTAATTACAGTGAGGTGTACTTTAAAGATGTTTCAAATGCAAAGTCATTGGCAGTTCGGGACGTCAGGGCTGAACATATTGGAAAACTGGTAACTGTAAGAGGTAATTATAATAACATATATCTACAAAAAATAGTTTATAATGCATTAAGCCTCATATTGTGTGAAATCGCTGCTAGATATTACTAAGATAGATAATTTCATATTTCCATAGTTTTAATGGTAATTAAATGTTTTATACTGCACTAGCTTTCGAGCGCGACTCCGTCCACGGGGAATTAAAAAAAAAAGGAAGTACCCTATGTGTTCTACCAGAATAATGAATATACATATATACCAAATTTCATAAAAAATCGTTTACCAGTTTAGGCTACAAACTCTAACGTCCAACCATTCATCTAAACTTTTGCATTTATCTTACTTCTTACTAATATTATAAATGCGAAAGTTTAGATGGATGGATGTTTGTTAGAGTTTGTAGCCTTTACGGCTGAACGGATGTCAATA
>NW_013525024.1:1499170-1501337 GCF_000836215.1 Papilio polytes | reverse complement strand
TTACTCTCTAGTGAATGTCGTCAAAATCGATCCAGCCGTTTCAGAGATTTAATGGATATAGACAGACAAAAGTCTTGAATTTTTTTGGCATTACATACAAAGTCAATTTTAATATATGTATGTATAGACCAATTTGTGCAAACACAATGTTTGTCAATCTATATATTTGTATTGTTCGCAGAGACAAGGACTTGGAGCTGGCAAAGCACATAGCGTACGTGCATCAGCATTCGTCGCAGCCGCCGAGCCGGCTGCGCGCGCTGCCCATGCGCCTCGTGCGCCGCTACATCTCGCTCACCAAGCGCAAGCAGCCCGTCGTGCCGCGCGCGCTCGCCGACTACCTCGTCTGTCGGTACACTTCTACACATTACACACCAAACACACATTACAAATTACACTTCTACACAGTACACTTACACAATACACACTACACTTTTACACATTACACAGTTCACATTAACATAGAGATAACTAAACGACCACAAGGCGGAGAAGTGATGCTCAATTGACTATTAAGCTATGAGATAATAAATTTAAAACTTCCACACAAAAACTCGCTAATTGAAGCATATTACATAACATTTGGCTTGTATTATATGAAAAACGAAACAAATTAAACTGATGTCGATTTGATACTACACTAATATCAACAATATATTGGCATGATATAGTAACCCCTAAACTTCATTTTAGCTTCATATGTGGAGTTACGACGGGAGGCGCGCAATGCCCGTGACGTCACATTCACCTCAGCTAGAAACCTGCTCGCCATACTGCGTCTCTCCACTGCACTCGCCAGGCTAAGGTATTATTTTTATTATTAGGTACTATCTATAATTATTTTTATAAGTTTAAGACTATCATGTTGATCCGACTCGAAGGACCATTCACTATTGGTGTTTTATTTTTTATAATTTTAGGTTATCAGATGTAGTGGAGAAGGAGGATGTTTCAGAAGCGATACGTCTCGTGGAAATGTCAAAACAGTCATTGCAACATGTTGAAGAGAATGTCCAAAGGTACATTTTAATTATTGTCGCCCTAATAACTTTGCATCGGGATTTTTTCAGTGGGGATTTGAAATTATAGAAATTTCCCTATTATGTTTATGTTGCAGAGAGTTGTAGAATTTCCATACATCTTTAAAATAATATTAGCTATACATTGAGAGGTTTTAGTAACATTTATAATATAATTTGTATATAAATGTGTATGTACAGAGGTATAAGTGCGACGGACCGCATCTTCGCGGTGGTGCGCGAGCTGGCGGGCTCCAGCAGCACTGTCAAGATCGCTGACGTCATCGAGCGCTGCGTCGACAAGGGATTCAAACCTGATCAGGTCACACACCACTCCATTATATCACTACACACATCATCCCCATAAAGAAAAAAAAACATACAGACGAATTGAGATCCTCCTTCTTTTGGGAAGTCCGTCAATTAAAAAAAAAAAAACTAGCTCTTGCCAGCGAATCCCTTCTAGTGTTATAAAAATCATAGTAAGTAGTGGTAAATTTCATCGAGATCCGTTCTTGAGATACCTTCTAACAATTATCCATTCATCTCTCCAAATTTTCGCACTTACTACTAGTGCGAAAAAAATTGTTTATTTGATACGGTTAATTTAAAACTACAAGTAAAATAATCAGTATTAATTTCGTCTGTGACTTAAACATCTACAGCCTTTCAAATAAACGCGGTATATAGTTAAACTTAGGAATAAACTCAGTGTTTATGCCTCTTATTATATGGACATAATGAAACGCTGGTACTTAGCTTCATGGTTGTTTAGTTACTACATGTTACATTTTGGTTTTACAAACAACAAGAATAAGTTAATTAGCGCGAGATACGATGCATGGCCGCGCAGTTTGTCAGACGAAGTGCAAGAGAGTGAATGAATGTCCAATAGGGATGTCCGTGTGACGCTGTTGCTGTTTAATTTGTTACCGACAGCGCGGCAGCCAAAAATACAAAAACACTTATTATTAACCTAACATATCTTTATTTAAAACTTATTTACACTGAATATATACAAAACTTAAAACTCTCTTGATTACATCTTGACTTCTTTTTATATATCTTCTTTTAAGACAACGATAAATGCCTTGGTGGCCAGTATGCAACCTCTTTGGCTGTATATATACTGCTTGTCAGCCAAAGAG
>NW_013525024.1:1486795-1498992 GCF_000836215.1 Papilio polytes | reverse complement strand
CTTCGGAGGCCGGACATTTTTTCTTTAAGTATACGAGAGTAATCCATTTTGTGCTCCCTAGAGTCGGGCTTGTGACCTGATTTTCTAATAATCTAGTTTTTCTTATGTAATAACTTTCATACTAAAAACACTTCCATATGTTTTATTGGCAAAATTATATACTCTAATGTGATAATTTAATTTGTTACGTAAAGTCGAAAAAATATATTCGCCACAGTATTTTGACTCCAAAATGATTTGTTGATAAATTTTTGTTTTCCTTACCATAAAAATTACTATGAAAAAGCAATTTCCTTTTATAAAAAATATCGTTCCTTGCAAGCACAAAGCTGTTACTCCGCGAAGGAAAAGTTTTTCAACCCTCATTAATCATTAGACGAGGTGGGAAAAGAAATTACATTCATTCTGCAACCGGCATAAACGTTGAGTTACAGAATATAAAATATGCGGCTAAATTGATGACTTTGACGAATTCTTTAGTACTAACTCTGATTACTGTAAAAACATTTTAAGATTGCTATTTTTTAAATAATCAAGCAGTTTTTAAAAATGCATTCACGAACAACAAAACTAAAATATCTTAGATGTTGAACCTAGAGTTTACGAAAATCATATTAACCATATCATACTCATACTAATATTACAAATGCGAAAGTTTAGATGGACGGAGTCGCGGCCGAAAGCTAGTTCTAAATAAACGTAACGGACCACCACATTTGGAATCTAATGAGCTCAGTGGTAGGTGTAGTCAATTTAACTGAAATTAAAAATAACAATTTTGATAGAATTTATTTGTTTGTAAGCACGCCAGGTCAACATCGATATAAAGTTAATAGCATTTTCATTGTAAACGTCGTTGGCTAAGCGCAGGAAATTTACTCGGCTTTTGTAAGAGGTTATAAAAGTAATAACGATAAACGCAAGTCCGCTACGGAGAGATTTGAGATAGCATTCTCAAAGCCTTTTCACTAGCAACTTCATTCGCCGTCTATTATCCATTGTTAGCTTAAATAAACGCAAAATCCTATTTTTAAAACACTTAATTTTGGTAATATATCTTCACATTTTAGGCTTACGTAACTAAAAGTGTTCGTTTTTACTTTTTAGTTTCCCAAAGTGATCCCTCACCTCGAAACTTATTCGTCTTTTTAAGAAAGTCTTTCATGCCACTACACGTGTCCACTCACACTATGGAATATTCTATGCTCTAGGTATGTTATTTTAGCATTGCTGAATCATGCTTGGAGATTTTAATTAGTTTGCTGAGTTTCTATATCTATCACATTTTATTCCGCAAGCGTAGATTCATTAAGCGGCTTAAATGTCGCAATTGATATAATTTAAGTAAATTATTTTTAAGGGAGAGTAGCCAAGGTTGTAATTGGATTCAATATTGGGCTACATTTCACACAACTTTGTATTTCTTGTTTTAAAAGTATAGTTTGAATATTAAATCTGCAAACCAATGACCTATTTCAGGGTACACGGCATTATTTTATGGACGTAACCTTATCAATAAACGTCCGCGCATTCCACGCGACTGGGCATGTAGTTTGATTAACGTAATGTAACGCTATTGTTTGCTTTATTGCTGCGCTATTAGTGTGTCGATTCAATTTAAATGTGTACGCGAATATTCACTTGCGTCAACTCAAATGTATGTATCTGATTTAACAACGATTTATGTTAGAATCAATATGATTAAAGATACAACAAAATGTTATGTTAGATTTAAAATGTTTTTTTTATTCTTATTTATGGCTCTCCCTCAACGGATTGGGTCAGTGGCGAGAAAAATGTTTTTTGTGTGCATTCGTTATGAAGTTTTCTAGTTCAAAAGTTGTATTAGACGTCTAAAACTTAGTAACAGTTATACTTTTTCAGATAGATTTCTCAGCGTTTAAAGTATAGGCGCATGAGCTATCGTGACTGCGCTTTTTGAATCACTCCGTCGCGATCAAAAGTCTTTTGTCGCATCACATTGTAGAAGCGGTGCTCGTAGCAAAGAGTTCCGACCTTGGCCTTCTGTTCTATTGATGTTGCAGTTTTGTGCAAAAAATATAGGACAGGTGCGTCAATGCTCTACAATCATTTAATATTATGAATGTGAAAGTTTACATGGATGTTCTCCAAAACGGCTTAACAGATCTCGATAAAATTTGGCACAGATGTAAAAATTTTCTGAAAGAACTCATAGGTTTCTTACTAAGTTTTTTTTATACCACGCAAACGAATTCACAGGTATAAACAAGTTTTTAATAAATAGATGAAATAATCCAACGTGTCTTATATATTTTTCCAGTAACTAGTTAAACGAAGAGATATTTCATTCTCTATGATACTCTATGATTCTGAGGCTGCCACTTCATCTTCAAGCTTTTTGATCTTTTTAAGAAAAGCTCAGCGCTATCGTTTTTAGTGCCCACTTATTTAATGTCAAGTATTTTAGCGAAGTCGTAGTGTTTTGCGATATTTGTTTTTCGAATTTGAAAAGTTATTTGACCTTGAATGTTTTTTCCAACTTTCAAGAAGTTAATTATTATTATACTTATTTATTCTGGTTACATAAGTTTGAAGGAAAATGTTATGTAGCTTACAGTTTACATATTAATAATGTCATTGAAAAAGTTTTTCAATGGTGGCGATTATAGCGCTGTACACGGATCAGCACTGTCGCTGGTAAAAAAATGTTGCTTTTAAGAAGCCGACTGCTTTAAGCCGCTGTTTATCGCATGAAGCTGTCCGTGTATAGAGCTCCTTATATTTGCAGGCGTGCGTGTATAATGCGCTTTTGTTACGTCTGCAGTTTGTCGGTCGACGGATGTTCTTTGTAGTAAAATGTGGAACGCCTTCGGTCGCTCCGCTGCTTCCGGAAACGCTTATGGCGTGAACTGCGCGCTGAAGAACGGTGAAAATGGCCGACGTTTCGCAATAAATGTGGCTATTTCATTCGTAATACTGACGCGTTTGGATTTACGAGAATAATTTCTGGTGTTTGTGACGTTTCGTTTAACATTATTTTAATTTAAATTCTTTATCTGCTAGGTATTTAGATCTTACATCGAATTTTGAAAACAAAATAAGAATATTTACAGCATCATTTCGTTACAGCCTTTGTGAAAACTGTACCGTGAATTGAACAAGCATGTCACCGGCGCTAACATGGTGTGTTTTAAGAGAGATGTAACATTACATGTTTTTTTTTAAATTGAACCTTACTAGTGAAGAAAATAAAGCCAATTTTGTATTGTGTGTTGAGATGAGTCGTTTATAGTTGGTGTTAGCAGGCTCGGGCAGGTTTGTTGGAGGAGCGTAGTCCGCGCCGGCGCCTGCGCATTCCTGACGCGTTAGTCACACCGGCGCTGGATTAGAGCAGAGATAGCGCTATCAGATCGGGGTGGGCCGCCATCATTAAAGGATAATACAACGCACACATTTTTATATCATATTTATAATTAAATTTATAGCTTAATTTTAAAATTTTTGTACCTTATTGTACAATTTACAGACCAAATAAGGTCCAAAGCATTTGAATGAGCATATAAATATTATTATAGATTATACCACAAACATTTTAAAAAAATATTTGATAGTAAACTCTATTTTAAAATTATAAAGGACCTGTGTAGAGAGGACAATGATGGCGTTATTTTAAATTGTTTATAAGCGAAGGGGCGTTTGACCTGTCATCGTGAAACACTACAATACATTTATGGCGCTTGTTCACACGCAACATACGCTCTTACTAAACAAATTGGCAAGCTTTGCGTGTCGCAGGTTAAAAGCTCTCCTTTGCATGTATTTGTCTGCCGTATCATATAAATAGATGTACAAAAGTACAAACTGGATATCCTTTTCTATCCCTAAGGTCTTGCGAACTCCGAATGCTTCCTGTTTCCTAAATGTAAATGTGCCTACATATATAACTTCATGAAAGATGAGAGTAATAACGATATAATTAAGAAATTAATACTGAATATTAAACAGCCCAATATATTTGCTATTAAACGTGATGTAAAAATCTACTAAACTACAGTCTATGTTAAAAAAAAAGTGTGATAATAAACGACCATTGGGAAGATATATTAGCGACGTTTGTCACAGTCTCACACCGATCCCAACGTATTTATTTATTCGGAATCGTAACGCGCCTAATGATCGAGTGATCTAGTTTTTATCGGTCGCATCAGCGGCGGCGACGTTATAAATTACTCGTATATGTTGGTATCTGGAGATCGATGACGGCTGTGACAGGGTGGGAGCGTCGCCGCCTCCAGTGTCGTGTGTGCATTGCCTTGTTTGCTCTAGAAAATTCCACACGACCAGGAAAGCGAGATAATAGATAAAAATGTGGTTTCTGTTCCGGGATCATGATTTAAGATCTGGGAACGATAGCGTTATAACTGTTTACAGATAATTACATGTATAGTTTTATGCAAAATGATGCTAACTTTGGCTAACACATTTATGACAAAATAATAGTATCCACTGCAACAACTTATTAAAATCAGTAAAGAAATTGTTACCAATGAAAATATTTTTCTCGCCAATAACAAGGCGTAAATAACGGCGGGCGGATTTTCTTTTCATTATTCCCTTTTGTTAGAGAATTTCTTTCTTTGCGTTATTAATGACTGGGATCTCGGTCGTATAATAAAACGAGTGTTTATTTCTAAACGGTCGGCGCGATTCTTTCTAGGCGCTCGTTGAATTCAGGAAATTTCTATTTAGGAATCCGCGTTCAGATGCATTGCGGAGGCACGCTGCGGGGTGAGTTGCTGAATTTAAAACAATAAATTAAAAGTAGTTATTTGTGGACGTGAGCGTGGTCCGGTACAGGGTGGCGTATTGCCGGCAGGTAGAATCTGAAGGGTCCCATTAACATTATACAGGCAATTGTACGAGCTCACCCGGTCCCACCGCGTAGGTAAATGATGACGTCGCGTTTTGAATGGATAATGTGTACATTTTTATGCGATAAAAGCGAATAAAACATCAAAACGCGGCGGGTGATTCAAAGGTTGTTTTATTTGTGGGGATTTTTCACGGTATCTCATGGCATTGTGCACGCTTGTTTTTGTTGGTGTTTTTTGTGCGTGAGCCGCTGGCCGGGCAGCGCTAATCGTTCCGAGTTGTGTCGACAAGTCGCGACACGGCTTGGATATCTGTCGGCCGGGCTCGGGTCCAGCCTCCGAATTTTACTATGAGGTAATAAAGGTTAGTTTGGAAGGCTTTAATTGCCGGATGGCGTGTCGATGGCAAGTGTTATCTCGTTTTTCACACAGGAACGGCTACTTAAGTAATAGATTTAGTTTCAGCTGATTTTTGTGGCAAATAGATATTATTAATAAGGAAAAAACATAATAATTTAGAAATAGTAAAACACGATTAAATAACAATTTATATCACATGTAAGCATTTGTAAGCTTATTTATTTTCTATATAGTGTGTAATAAAGTCGTCTATATTCAATTTGGTATATAATTTAGCGACTGGATGCGCAAACGCACTTACATACAATAGACATAAACGCGCGCACGTCTTTGTCGCGGAGGTTTCTGTCACTTGAGCGATGTAAATGACTTCCTGTGCTTCATTTTTTAGCTTGAATAAATTGTTTAACTTAACATTTTTATGCTATTTTATTGTAAAATTGCTTTAAAATATCTACATCATTTGTTTTGTGATGGCTGATTCAATTTAAAAACATGTGAATATTTAAAACTCAAAGCACTTATTTTAAATTTTAAATATTGTTGAATTTAGATAATTGTAAAACCCTTGTCTTGTAAAATAAGCATAAACTAGTTAGTTAGTTAATTTTGATTTTTTACATTTCCCATACAATAATTATTACAATACAAATAATAGTTGTGACAATAGTCAGCTAATAATTTAAATCTTAGTAATGTCGGATAGTTTGAAAAAGATTTACCGACAAAGTGGCTCTTTCATTGTACATAATAAATGAAATAAAATGAGACCTGGCGCCTTCCGTTAGCATCCTTCAGAACTTCTTGGACGCGAAATATTTGTCAATAATAAATGAGACGTCCCTTTTATTGCCCGTATTCATAGGCTGTAGTGAATTTTGGGCCCATATAAATAAAGTGAGGCTTAAGGGATAAGAGGAGAGCGGAACATTTTAATATTTATTATGAAAACTTTTATTTTAATAAGCGTAAAATTACGAGTAACTTAACGATAAGACGCTATATAATGTTAGTGAGAGTTGTTAGTCTTTTTCAATGAATCCTTTTGTTTTAACCACTTTCTCCTTCTCTTGAAATAAACAAAGCAAAAGTGATTTCAAATGTAGAACTTTATATTTATTATTGCGTAAAATTAAACTAAAAGTATCATATTTCACTTATATATAGCACAGTTATTGTTTTTTGGTCTGTGACTATATCCGATATGGCTTTTCGATATTGACTGATTGACGGATATTGCATGTCTGAAATTTTTCCCACCTTTTATAGTTGTGTTAAAAATATTTAAATATGTAGAAAAAT
Source organism: Papilio polytes (assembly GCF_000836215.1). Classification (NCBI taxonomy): domain Eukaryota; kingdom Metazoa; phylum Arthropoda; class Insecta; order Lepidoptera; family Papilionidae; genus Papilio; species Papilio polytes. Next base: position 1,492,477 of record NW_013525024.1, on the reverse strand, counting down.
TAAGAAACAAAACTCTTAAAATAAATATTTCTATAAATCATTTACTCTTAACTAAACGTAGATTTAGCATTATAATTTTTAAAAAGAAAAAAATGTATAAGTGCTATTAACATTCGAATTTAAACTGTTTGGAATGTATTAAGAAAAAGAACAATGCAGATGTTTTTTACCTGATTCTTTCAAGTTACCCTCTACTTGACGTAAGTGTCGTTTACGTGCGAAGTGGGTAAGCTTATCGCTTGGGACGAGGTGCGATGTGAGCGGTCTGAGCGGTTACAGTGAGCGGCAGGCCTAAACAGCCTCAATGAAACACCTACCTGGATAATCTGACCGGTGATAAATTAAAAATATGCCATACGAACAGCATTCATCATAGCAATGGGCCACCTCGACCTTCAACGCTATTGTCTAATATTCCCGTACATGTCGTTTCTATGCAACTCGTGTCCTATTTTGTTTTACTTAGAAGTGCGATCTTTATGGGTTCGTCTAAAAATTATAGCTTGGTATACCATCATACTAATAGTGATACATGACTTAAACTTGGTATTGAAAATGTTTTCAAAACAATTCAAATAAATTCAGTTATCAAAATCTAAATGTAATTTTATATCTAAGTATCGGAATATAAACCGTCAATAAATTACTAAAATAAAATCTTAAACATAAGATCAAAACTAGTTACCGTTTAATTTCAATTACTTAGAAGTTGAAAGAATTATTATTAACGTTAAAATATATTACAATTATTAAAGTGTAAAATTGTCGAATGTCTAAGCCCTATAGGCCTGGTGGTGAAGTGTCGTGCCGGCTGGAGTCGGCTGAGCCGCGCGCTCGATACACTGCGCGCGCACGACTGTCGCATACACGCTCACCGCTTCATAGGGCTGCCACTAACAGACACATTACATTCTGCTACTGATGTTGCCTAGTTTAATCGTAAAGCAACATGTTTCTCTATGTTATCTAATAACTTTAAGGGTAATATGTCATAAAAAATATAAAAATGATATTAAATGGATTTTTATAGGAGACAAATGTATTTCTGTTGATTTTTTAAACTTTTTGGGTATGACGTATTTTATTGATATTTGTGAATAATTTGCAATGCAACTACGTGCGATTTAAATAATTGATACGTTTCAAGGATTGTGAATTGCATAGTCGTGGATAGTTGCCGCGAAATCAATCAATTCGGCAAATCAACATGACCACTTCAAAGAATTCGTCGGCTTCTATTAATTTATTTCAGTCACTAATTTAAAACGTCGGACTGTAGTCGTTTCCCGCTGTTGGACCGTCGCCTGCTTCGCGGCCGTCAGTTCGGGCAGGCGCACCGATGAGGGTGCACGCGCGTCTCTCACTGGTCGGTAACACGAACGCGCGCTCGCGAGTGTTCAAGACAACAAAAAAGTTCGAAATTTAAAAAATAAAAAAAAACACATTTTTATTTGTCTATCTGTGTGACGTAGTGAAGATGAAGTGTGCGTTAGTGTTGGTAGGGCTGCTGGTGTGCGCGGGCTCCGGGGACGCCGCCGCCGCGTCCTGCCTGCGCCCACAGGAGTACTTTGCGAGGCACAACCTCTCAGCTGATGATAATGATGGACCAGGTGCTTACAATGTCTTTAGAGTTTGGTTTATGATAGAAATATTCCTTGAGAGAAGTCTGTAACAAAACTTTTCCAGAAAACTTTTTCCTGGACTAATCTTATCTCAGTGAAATAAACAAAATAACTTGATTTGAGTTTGTTGGCAGAACGTTAATAAAAGGTTATCAGCATAATTGTTTCAAAACAAACATTATTTCCTTCAAATTAATTGTTATCTTTTAATTAAATAATTAACTGACAATCATTTTAATATGTTGAGAAGCAACTGCTTTAAACATTAAGCTTCATTCATATAAAAATTAGGAAATATTGTGTCCTTTATTAAATGGATTTTGAAGGTTTCCGTACTATAACTTTCTGGATTGGATTGAAACAGCAGTTTATCAAGAGCATGAATTTAATTTGTCTTCCATAAAACTTGGGCACAAACATTCTGGTATTTATATAGGGGCAATGTTTACGAGCGTCTAGGGCTTATCAGAGACCTTTATTTATACGATACACATTGTTGTTGCTCTCGCCGGGACTTATCACATTCCACTGACTTAAATGTGTGATATAATGTCACGTACACAAAGTTAATATTTGTTATTTTCTCCGGCCTGTATAAACATTAAAAAGGACATGGAAAGCTTTTGAGATTGTAAAATTATAATGTACCGGTTTCGAGTAAACTGTTTTAAGTTTTGTCAATTGTACAGCCACACTTAAAGTATTATACTTTGTATGCGATGGTATTTTAGTTCAGGAGTCTATTACTATTGATGTAACGTAATAGATGTCATACCTTTAAGTACGAATGGTTAGTTGTACTACACATCTATGATTATGTTTTGTATAGTGAGCATAGATTTGATTGTCAACTTTTTCCATTGGTTTTAATCTATCGACTACATATAGGCTATTTTGTTATTTTAGTGTGTTTGTACCCTAATGTGGTGAAGCCTTTACCGGTGTCGTATGTCTAGTGGTGTGCCGAGCACAGCGCGGTATCGGATGTCGACGCACGCGCCGGTCGCCCTGTCAGCTGGTCTGCTGCACGTGCTCTGTGCACTTACACTACCACTTTGTAATCTAATTACATTGTACACACAATTAATAATACAATTATTCAGTTAGGCTAAATAAAGATCTTTGAGTTGTTGATATTCGATTCTTGATTGATAGAGTATATCTTATTTTGAAGATATTGATGGTTAAGTTTGAGAAATATTTAATTTTGCATAGCATCGCCTTTATCGCGCGTTGGAACAGTCTTTATCTCTTCACAATCATACTAATAATAAATGCGAAAGTTTAGATGGATGGATGTTTGTTAGAGTTTGTTGCCTAAACGGCTGAATGAGTTTCGATGAAATTTGGTATGTTGATTATAGTCTGGAAGAACACATAGGCTATTTGTTTTTTTAATTCCACACGAAAGCAGTTGCGGACGAAAGCTAGTGGTACTATAAAGTACTTTTGGTAACAGATCCTGAATTAAACTCATTTCTATACTTCTTTTTATAGTAAACTATAACAATCAAATAAACATGAGTATTAGTTAAGTAAAATAAGTTTTCTAGTTTGGAAATTACCGCATGACGTCTTTGGGGTCGTGTTACTGATTACGTTTCTATTGTATTGTTTTTGCTGTGCGCTCATTTAGATAGGTCGTTGAACTTGTTAATATTTTATTATTGTAACTTTTATGTCTTTAGCAACAAGTATGCCAGTTCATTTAATAAATCCGTGTGATAATTTATTGCAACATACGTCATTATTCAGTACATATTTAGGATATACTGAATTTGTATTGTTATTCTATAGTAAATGCTATCTTTTTTCTGACTTTATTGCATATGTTTCAATAGGAAAGGGCTTGTTCTAAAAGCGTAGAGTTAGTCAGATATTATTTTAGAATTATTAGACACATTGAAAGGAGAACATTTATCATGAGAATATTGCCTAATTATGAGATAAGTGCCAGTTACCCTTAAATTTTAATTAGGGAGCTATCTCGAACTTTCTTCGCTCCGTTGAGCAGTTTGTAATAAGTTATAAGCTACTTTAGAATTTTAAGTAGAGCTCGTATATCGCATATTTATACGTTTTAATGACCCATATCATAGATAATGTAGTACACCCTTACTTTTCTATTTTTTTAAACTTTGAATTTAACTTTAATGATGTTATGTTAAAATAAATGGAAAGGAACTTGTGGTACCTATTTTTAAAATGTTAGATATTTTATAACGTATTGTTAGTTATTTATTTAAACATGCTAACGTAAGCACGGAAAAGTCAGGTCTGTCACAATGACTCAAAAACAATTTTCATCGTTTTCAATGTTCCAAATACATAATGCACGAAAAGCGGTGCGCTGTCGTTGTAATGGTAGTTACTACGCGACATTCGACCTGGACCTTGAGTCGTGCTCGTGCTGAATGAATGGAAGGAAACACATCGTTATTGCATATTGTACCGGGCTCGAGTTCTAACTCGTATCAACCTCACTATCATACCGTTTTTATTGAAGTAGACATAACAAAGAGTTTTATAAGATTCTACAAAACCTAATAAATCATGCAAATGTCCAATGAATTGAATATCGAATATCGTTTTTCAATTCACGCAATCGTAATCGTTACTTTCGGGGAAAGTCACGAAAAATTACTGAGTAAAGAACCGCTAGAGCGGCGGGCGGTGCGGCACGGCGGGGTGACGCGGGGTGATGCGGGGTGAATGGCGGCGGGCAGGCTTTGTTGCTCGCGCTGGCATTCCTCGCCTGGGAACCGGGAACCGTACCTCCCGCCCCTGCTGCCCCTCTACCCCTGTACGCATTCCTGCCCTCTCTCACTTTCATTGTTCCTGTCGGCGCGGGAGGTCGCCGCTCCGCGGACAAATAATGGAACCAGTCGTTAAGTGGGGAGGACTAGTTGGCGCACTCCAATAAACACGCTCGGACTATCCATAAACGGCATTTAGGGCGAGCGAGGCGACTCCGAGCGCCGATGAAAAAGTGGTTTTATCTATAATCGACGGAGAGAAACATTTGAACAATTTATTACGCTCATTTCGATAATGTGTATCAAACGGCTTCGTAAAGTCGAGGCGCGGGACTGACCAATCGTAGGGTAGACAGCGCCGCTCCGCTCAGCTGCGTTCACCTGCGCAGCGCCGAACGCCACGCACTAATGAAAACATCCCTAATAATAACAATAGAGATGGGTATTATTATTGTAATTTATCAGTTGGGTCCGGCCCCGAGGAGCAGGCCGCGGGGTGCGTTAGTCATCGGCGGTCGTCGGTCGAATTTTGATTCATTTCGGATGCTGGAATGCCATTGTGGCCGGCTCTACCTGCGCGGAGGCAGGTACCGCGACATACCCGACACTTTGTTTTTAATTTTTTACAATCTTTAGAGAAATTTGGTTGTACATTATACATTCCTTATTGTGAGGGTCAAAATGTTTAAGGCAGAGACTATATGCATTCTTTTACAGATTTATCGTATACGAATGACTCTACTATTGCTTAGCTAGGAATATACCAGAACCAAGTAACTGTTAATATCATTGGAATAGATAACAAAATTTTGCGGTGAACTTGCAGTGTTCAATAAGCGTTGGTTAAACTCGGTTAACTCGTGGCATTCCCACCGGAATTTGATTAAACACCGCAGTTAGATCAATGTCCGTGTTACCGATAGAATTCGACCGATCCATTTGCTGGGCAGTATTAATTAACAGCAGATAAGAGGTGCTGATAATTCTCCAGTTTGGCGAGCGCGCGTTAGACGCCGCGTCCATATCGCCGGGTTATCTTTCAGGTTCATGATCTCTTGACCGGTCTTAGTACATTTTACAAACGATTCTTTCTTTTAGGACTTTTTAATTACTTGTATATTATTTTATATTTTGTAATTTTTTTTATTACAATATTTAACTAAAATCTAAATGCAGATAGAAAGTGAAAACTTGGCACGTTCATGATTTTAAAATCCTGACTACAAGACGACATATTCTCGTAATAACGAGGGATTTTCCGAGCTCGCTCCGGGAACTGAATGGAGGACGCGGTGTTACCTGTC
>NW_013525024.1:1471714-1486735 GCF_000836215.1 Papilio polytes | reverse complement strand
TTTATCCCTTAATATTACGTTGTATGTTTGACGAGGAGCTTTACATTTAATATTACGAAACGCACTAACTAAATATCTGGAGTAATAACTAAATGTTTGAATAAATAAGATTTAACTTCTATAACTAAAACAAGATATTAAACCCTAAGGGTGGGGTGCATCATACCGCCGGTTATCGTTATAGTTAAAATTATTTGTAACGGTAACATTTACAACCTTAAAATTTACTAAGGGTGAGTTACATGTAGTAGTTTTTATGTATTTATTGTGATATGAACTGTTTAGACCTTCTACAGTAAGGATCAAAATTTGTAGTAACTTTTTATACAAGCACGTACTAATCTTGGAGTAGCTCCGTTTTAGGTTTAAGAAGCTTTGTTTGAATTCATTATCCTTATACGCTCAGTTCTAAATTGACGTCTCGGAGTTTTATCTGAGAAAAAGTAAGCATCTAATAAATATTTATCAACGGCTCGTGTGATTTTATGGCTGTCTTACAAACGAATACATTTATTAGGGGATTTATAAACATCGTGAATAATTTATAAGGTAATTTGTTTGCAAAAATTCAATATCGTTTTACGTATTCTGTTTTTTTTTTTATCTTGTGATATATACCTAATATAACTGTTGTACATTTGTACAAACGTGATTTTATAAGCTAAGGTATTTTTATATAAAATACTACATCTTACTTCTCACTTCTTACTAATGTGAAAATTTAGATGGATGGATGGATAGATGTTTGTTAGAGTTTGTAGCCTAAACGGCTGAACAGATTTCGATGATATTTGGCATAGATGTAGAGGATAGTCTGGAAGAACACATAGGCTACTCAGTTTTGTTTTGTTAATTCCACACGAGCGAAAGCGCGTGGAATTAACAAAAAAATATTATTGTTCATTTACAGAATTTTAAAGCTGGATATATAAAAATTCTTGTATGACAACAAAATAAAAGTATGTTACATATCAATGAATGATGAAAACTATCCATTCATGAGTCATAGTGACCACTGTAACGTACGAAGGGTGTCGTGGACATGGTCAGGGCGGTCCCGGACATGTGAGTCACGCGCCGCGGCCGCTGTAACCTGACCGGGAAGCCGCACTGCCCGAACTGAAACCGATAGCTTGACTTCACAAACACATCTGTTAGAATACTACGACCAATGTAATTTAAAAAACTATTAGATGGCATAAAAACTGCAGTTCTAATTCCCGGTAATATACGGTTTGCCTAAAATCGAATAATGTAGGAAAGAGTGACATGGTAAAATGCACGGATTGCCTTAAAGATCGTATGATTGAAAACGGCTGATGATCCATACAGCATACATAAATATTAGTACTAATTTTGCTTATACTCAGTTTATTCCTTTATCTTTATACCGCATTTATTTGTAAGACTGATGGCCTTCAATTTGTAGATAATATCACAGGGCGGGGGAAGCATTATAGGCCATGCTAAGATTATTCCATACTACGCTTGTATATTTGTTTCTAACCTGTCACTTAGGTATAGGAATATTATCAATAAAATAATGCAGCAAATACAAGGGGCGTTTGAACTTGTAGGTTGGAATGCGGCGGCGCTATCCGCTGTCCAAGGAGCTGAGTCGTAACGCGGAATGCGAGTTATCGCGGAGTTATATCGAGTGACACAAAGCTAAGCTGAGCGGGCGCCGCCGCCGAGCGCCGCGCCCCGAGCGCCGACTCCGCCACGCTCCAGTTACCGCGACGTTTGCCCTCACTACAATGTTCTTTACCTTTTATTTCCGACATTAAAGAATATGCATATTTTCATGTTCGCCGAGTTGTCATGTTTGTAACGGAAAGAATCTCCAGTTATTATGAGTTTAATTTAAACATTGAATAAAAAATAGTCGCTTGTTTGTGGGTTTCTTACTAGACGATTTTCACTGATTAGTAGTCGACTACATTTTTTGTAGAAGTTTTCGTACCATACCTTGAATAATATTGAAGGCCAGAAGCCAAATAAGATTGTTACATTTTTGCAAGAACATTTATTAAATGTTAAAATTCATAGATAATATTGAAAAGTAAATACAAACGCAGAAACATAATTTCAATAATTAAGTCTGTGTACGAAAAATAATTCATAGTAATAAAATGGAGGGCAATGACTGGAGCGCTGGCAGCTGGGAGTCGTGCCGTCTGTCACGATCTGTATGTCCGCTACTCGTGTGGCAGCCACACGTCATTTAAAATACTTGTGCCACTCTATATTGTCTATATCTGCACATGGACAAAAGGTCCGCGAGATCAAGGACATATTCAGTTATGAAAGTTGTATGTGCAACGCCAACATGCAATTAACTGTAACACAGTTTATATTTTTATGCTTACAGTAGGAGATCGAATCAATTTTGATCCATTGTTATCAACAAAACAACCAGTACCAATATTAGGACAATAACCTTAATACAATGAAACTTACCAACACTGTAATTGGTATTGAATAAGGAGATTTAGAAGCTCAACCCGGGGCCAGTAAACATGTGGTTTTTCAGCACTCGCTGACGTCACCGGATGTGCTAAATATATTTTATGTCACGACCGTCGCATCGCGAAACTAACTACACACTGTGGGTAGCGCTGAGAAGCGACTTAGCATCTAATAAACGGAAACTTAAAATATTCGAAGACAATTTATGTTAGTATGATAAAAGGATGCGGAAAGAACGTTTGCGTTCAAATTTAGTCTCTAGCAAGAACACTAGCAAATTAATCTATCTTTAGTTTTAATTATTTGTGTACTTATAAGAACACTATTCCAATTAACTTGATACCTGTACTTGCGAATCATAGAGCAGTCAAGATAGCTTATAGATATTTTTAAACAATTACAGTCGTAGCCAGGAAGTCTATTCAGTATTATAAAACATTGGCTACCTGTATAAAAATGGTGAATGCATAGGCATTTATTAAAATCATAAAACCTTATCTAAATAATAAAATTTAGATATGAAATGCGTTAATAATTCTTTAAATTAAGTAACAATAATTTGATAAGATCTTTTCGTCCTTGCTAACAAAAAGTACAAAGTATTTATTTCCCAAGATTTTAGGACGCAGTTTCAAATTTTCATTATATGTTAATTCTACGAACATTTATGATTAAATAATGATTAATTTGATAAAGCTGTGACACGTATAAGGAAGCGATCTTCGCAATGTACGCGAGAGACAAGTGACGTCAGCGTATCCGATCGTCAATTTATTGCATGATTAGATTAAATCAATTTATCCGTGACAGTGAAATGGGCCTTTTCCTGTCACTTCGGAACCTGACATTATAGCTCGTTAACAATAAGAATTCAACCGAAAACGGATCTACATTCAGTCCCGTTCAATGGCTGCCGGAATTGAAATGAGATGTGGAGAATTTCTCTAAGAAATGCACGCTCACTCCGATGTATTGAAAATGTATACTTTGATTAATGTAATGGATTTTGATATGAGTGCTATAGATTTGATTTATTGAGCTAGGATTGCGCGTCGAATACCAAAATCTCTTAGAACGTACTAGAAGGTAGATAAACTCTACACTTGGCTAATAACAACAAAAACCCGCTTTATAAGACAGCTAGTTCATTAACAAATCATGAATGAAATCTGATAAAAAAGTTACTAGCAAATAATTTAGCAATTGCATCAATGGCATCAATTTTCTATTGAAAGTTGTCCCATTCTTGTGATTAAGCAAAATGATTTATTTTTCGTCGATATATTCTGCAGCTTATTTTATCAGGAATCTACCGCCGTGAAGTGACGACAAAAGATAAGGTTTTTTGTCCCAACATGATAAGTCATCTATCGCAGGTAAGCGTTATTCATTGACAGACAATTAGATACAATGTACCTTATTGTTGTAAATATTTGCAGAGTTCTCTTAATATTCTCTATAAAGGCTATTGTTAACGTCAAAGCTTTTATATTCAATAGAAAAATTATAAAGTAGCCTTAAGACACACCTTTCAATACGTTTACTTCCGTGGTTCCATTTTGTAATTTGTGCATTTTTATATTCCATAGACTTTTACTCGACTAAAAATTCTATAATATACAATAGCAATGCAAGTGGTTTATATATTTTTTTATCGCTACAAAAGTTATTGTTCATATTTGAAATCCAACATTTATATGTAACTAGCTTTCGCCCGCGACTCCGACCGCGTGAATAGCCTATGTGTTCTTCCAGATTATCTTCTGCATCTTTGCCAAATTTCATCGAAATCCGTTCAGCCGTTTAGGCTACAAACTTTAACAAACATCCATCCATCTAAACTTTCACTTTTATAATACAAGTAAGAAGTAAGATTTGTTTATACTTATTAACAACAAGTGAGTAGCCTATGTGTTCCTCCAGACTGTACTCTACATCTATACCAAACTTCATCGTAATCCGTTCAGCCGTTTAGGCTACAAACTCTAACAAACATCCATCCATCCATCTAAACTTTTACATTTATAATATAAGTATGAAGTATGATATATTAGGAATGACATTAGTGTTATATTTGTAGTAAAATACTTTGAGTATTCAAATGAAAATTCAATACTTGTGTACTTTTTTAGGTCTGCGATTTACGAAGCTATTTAAAGTCGGAGCATGACAGATTGGGCTATACTTACATCTGGTTCTTTACGTATTCGTATTGTTCTTTCAACCTTGAATATCTTATGATTCATTCTGTGTGCAGTTGTTATAATCCTGCTCGTAAATTGTCCGATCTTCGAGCGTTAAATCTTCATCAGTCGATTTGTTTTGTTAAGAATAGCGCTCTACGAATCGAAGTGAGCGGCCGATTAATTAAGATTTGTCTGTTCGCTGCAACGTTACGAATCACCGGTATCGAATAATTTATCAGATCTAACGATTTCATTTTCAACGAACACGATGTATTTGGATGATAAATTCGTGTCGCCGGATATAATCTTCTTAGTCACAGACAAATAACGTTAACTGTAACGGTTCATGCTAAAGTTTGTGTTGTAAATTAATTTGTAAAACAATATTTGTCGTATCTGATTTCGCATATTTTCTGTTATGCGATGCGACTTGTTCGATTTCGATTACACGAACTAACTTTTAATTATATTTATTGAACACTTTAAAACGGTTTTAAAAGTATGGCGCAATTTCCGGAGCGGACATGTCATTTTTCGGTGCGGTTCGAGTGGCAGAAGTCGAAGATTCCGCTTCAAACTTTTTACTTCTATTGGGTTAGCTATAAAAGTTTTTCTTTACCACAGCGGTCGAAGTTTGTATATGTTGTAATAACTTACTACGGATGTTAGACGAATTTTATGATTACATATAGAGAACGCATTTATTTTAAGGTATACCTTATCCACAGATAAGTCTGTAGCCCTATAATATTTAGCAAGGACTTCTGCGAGAAAAATCGCACTATGCAAAGTTTAGTGTGCACAAGGCCTAAAAACGTAGAGCTCGAAAGAGATAGAGGTGTATCAAATTTAATTCAGCAATTATTTAGTAGTAATTGTAAGAGATCGTTTCGTCTTGCTAAAACCACACCTATTTCTGCGATAAATTCCGTGAGAACGGACTCGTAGCTGCGGCAGTAACGATGCTAATGAACCGAGCGTTGACACAATGCACGCGTCGAGCGACTTGATAATCGACAAGCAAACAAACGCAGAACTGACCTGATTTTCTCGTCTTTGAATAGTTAACAAAGTCTAAATTAAATGTTTGATAATTATTTAGATTGATTTTTCAGCAATTCAAAGGATTTCCAATAACTGAACACATTTACTGATTGTCATAGATAGTTGTTAATTAAAATCATGTTTGAATATACTATTTTATTAGTTGCTAGCCTTTTTAATTAGGATTTCCTTGTAAACAAGTAACATAACTTACAAGCAGCGTATTATTTTAATAAATACACCAAAGATGTAAAAGCAGTCACATTTGCTTTTATAGAGCGCCTCGAATGTTTGACAGTAAATACGATCAGTATTCAAGTTTCCACGAGGCCTATTGAAGGCCGCTGTGAAGATCCCTATCTCCAAGTTGCGCCACTGGCGGAATTTTCATTACGTGCTGCGGAAACATTTTCAACACGAATGCTATTGACATCGGTAAGTATCGTCAGTAAGATAGATGCTTGATCTATTTGACAGCTGAATAATGGAATGTGGACGAGATATGTTTTAAGATTGTTCAATGATTTCATCGTAATTTTCAACTGGTTCTTTTGAATGTTCCTTTTGAAATAATAAATGGAATATAGACACTTAAACATACTTTTCGTATCGATGTTTCTTATGGCGATATTTTAATGAAATCTAATAGTCATCTACGATAGTTTGTCTCAATGAGTGAACAAGGGCAGATTGATCCTGCTATAACATTATCCCACAGACCGGAATGCGTTTATTGTCTTTGTAGATTAAATCAATAAAGATAAGTCTTTGATTTGATAATTATTATGTATCTTTTAATTAAAAAAACTCCTTTAGAAAATGTACTTTAATGTTTATAGTTGAAAAACCAAACCGCAATTGTACGTGATATCAAAATACTAAATTGTATACTTTACTATATTAAATAAAAAATGTATCGTGTTAAAAGGTCATAACTACATAATTACCATTTTGTTCTAAGTTATTTTATGGTTCATTTACAGTAATAGTAACCTTTTAAGTTATTACTCTAATAGTTTTTAACTTATGCATCATCGCAGTATACTGTAAAGTAGGGCATTTTTTTTATAACAACTTCTACAGACTCCTAGTCCGTACTATTTTTTGCACAGTTTGTTTCTCTTTTCTTTTTTTTTTGTTGCGTAATCCTTATAACACTAGTAAGTTCTATTTTTTTTAATGTACATTTTTTTTCATAAATATTGAAAACAGGGCATTTATAACATATAAACTGTTGGCATGCTTTTTTACTAGGAAATGTATCGTTTATTGATTTAAAAATGCTAAATATTACCAAATATACCACAAATATATTGCAGAATATATCCATTCATTCCTTAAAATTGAGGATCATCATCATCACCAGCTCACTATACGTCCCCACCGAGGGGCTCGGAGCCTACCCTAATATGGGGTGACTAGGCCATAGTCAACCACGCTGGCCAAGTGCGGGTTGGTTGACTTCACACATATCTTTGAATTTCTTCGCCGATATGTGCAGGTTGCATCACGATGCTTTCCTTCACCGTAAGAACGTCGGGTAAATTATGTACATGTGAAAATTCGAAAAATTGAAAATCACATTGGTACATGGCGGGATTCGAATCCAAGACCTGTAGATTACAAGTCAAGTGTTCAAACCACTGAGCCACCGACGCTCAAAATTGAGGATGACTCAACGTATTTAGGTTATTTTCCTAAGTAGTTTATTTCCTTAGGGATAGGGTATTAGTAATACATTATTTATAATGTTATCTATCCCCTGGTGTAAGGTTTAATAAAATAATACGTAGATGTTGTAACTTTTCCAAAATCTTTTTCGAAATACTTTAATGAAATTGCCTTAATAAAATTTTCAATGAATGTTAATATCACTTTAACCGAAGGCATTGTTTTTATCAAGTTTATTGTAACGTAAACGAAAAATGGTTTATAAAGTGCTCTATTAAAGTATCGTTTGATATAAATAACTTGTGTTTACGATTGAACAACATTAACTCCGTTATTTCAACTGAGAGTATGAATAATAATCGGTTATTTTTTTCAATAGCAATATAAACTGATAATTTTTTCTAACATTTATAAAACTAAACATAAGTTGATATTTAAATAGCTCTTAACGTTTCCAAGAGTCATAATATCCGAGAAATTTACGATAGATTTATTCACTGAGATTCTTAAAGTTACGAGAATTTGTAGAACCTTTTCTATGAAAGTCGATATTAACAATTTATTTAGAGGCTCGCATTTATAGAAAATTAATTGAAAAGTTCTAAGACAAGAAAAATAGATAAGGTTTAAGAAACAAAAGAATGTTTGCAAATTTGATAATTGTAGCCAATATCGAAAATTAGACGTCATTATCATCTCCCAGTTAACCTACTCTATTTGATTGCCGTCATTTTTTAGGAGTATCGAAATTATTTTGTATCCTAACTCTATCCGGGTATGTACCGGAATTTCTGGTCGTTGTCCACTCCTGTCCGGTATCCTTCTGTCAATATCAATCAGTGTCGGCGTGGTTTGGGCGAGCGGCTGTCCCACGGCCGACCCTCGGTGACGTCACAGCGAGGGACCGAAGTCATTTATAAAAGTGACACGTGTTGATATTAGAGGTATCTGGTACGATCGTAGTCTGCCTGAATTGATGACCGGTCACATGGATATAAAGTTTCGACCTTACCTTGCTTTACCACAGGAGGCCTGCAAAAAAAGTATAATGATAAATTCGCGAAATAAAACTAACATATTTTTCACTTTAAAATATGCTTTTTTAAATGATTTCTATAATAAATTATGTTTGTTAGTGTAACCTTTCGGACTTCATTATATTATAAAACCTTTACAAACAAACCTACAGGGTTTTGTATTTCACATTACGCATGAAGGTACACTCTATTATTACAGTCCGTAAAGGACTTTGAACGCTAAGTAATTATTGCCAATTCTCTACGTTTCAACACACCGAATTATCGAATCAAAATGTAAAACAGACTCTGTGTTACATGGAAATAGATTCTACATTAGTTTGTATGCTAAAACAATTCGGACAAGGCTATTGTAGGGATTGGGAGGGAATAATAGGGAGTAATTCGTTCCCGTCCGTCGCAGTGGGCGGACAAGTAGCCGCGTGGTCATCGCGACTCGCGACGTTCTTCCATTACATTCGTGACACGTTTTGGGTCTTTAGGGATATTTACGGTCCGCGTTTGGCCGAATATCAGGTGTTTAGGTACGAAAAATATTAATTTCATGTTAAAATTCATAAGAGAACTTCGAATGAGAATGTCATTTTCATACTTCATACGGGTATACTTGATTAACTTATTACATTTTTTTTAATATTTAAGGTCATAATTAATAAGGTCAATAATTAAAGTAAATTTAAGTATGTTGAGGGACATTATGTGACTAAGACTGATTTATTTTGATCCAAAACTTAGTTACATATTGCCAATTCAATTAAAAGTTTTTCTCATTAAAAATTAAACACAAGCTTTACAATTAAGTATTTTATATTAAAAATACACTCGTAACAGTAAGATATTTCTTGAGTTTTATATAATCTGTTTAATGCAAGTTGTGGAAAGCTTTAAAAATGCTTAAACCCATTTATAGAATTAAAAAAATGCATTTTAGATGAAAAATACTTAGTATCCAACATGAAAAGTAACTTGAAAAAAAAATGCATTTAGAGAATTCAAGCTTTTCAATTTACTTTTATATATAAAATAATTCGAAAGCGTCCATATAGGTCGGATAAATTTTCAAAGTATATATAAAAGTTTTAATTAAAAATTAACCTTCGTTAAAATAATAACTTTTAATAAGAAATTTTGTTCTTCGTATCTTAGACAGTGTTCCCTTTGTAATTACTTGTTTACTGTAACTTTACCGAGAATCATTACTTGACAAGACCTCTTACTGAACTTGCTTGTTTGAGTTAAAAGAGATGTTTTATTATCTGTGTCAACGAATTAAATAGAATTTAACATCATTCTTTTTTTAAAAACAGAAGCAAACATTTTAATATTTTTCTTTTTAAAATTCAAAAATGGAAGCAGTTGACAATACTGCAATGCGGGCTGCCAGCTGTATCAATGTCAGTTAACAGATTTTATTGTCGCATTCAATATACAACCGTTAGTTTTATTTGTGTTTCGTACGATTGTTTTATTTTTTTAAGGCCGAACTCCTTAAAATAACAATTATATCTAACACATTACTCAAGTTATCTAAATTTTATTTTAGGTATATGTATAGTAAAGGTTTATTACTGGTAAGTGTATTCAGTCCTTAAAATTCATACAGTTCCAACAATGCAGTTTCATTTAGAAATTAGTACGGGGAGTCGATGAATTATTCAGCAGTTATGGCTCGATGTGATTCAATGGAATATGTGAATGCCTTTTTCCAGACCTGATACGAAATCTAGACGTTCATATGAATTATGAACGTTATGCTTTCAATTTATCTATCAATATCACGTTGAAAATGTCTTTCAAAGTTTTTCTGACTGTGAAAGTACGTCTAGTTGTAAGTTACTTTGTGCAGTAAACTTGTAGTAAAGATTAGACAAGATCAGAGAAGTCAAATTTTTATTTAGCATATTGGTATAAAGACGCTTTGTAACCGAATTCAGATTTAAGATTTTATTATAGTTATGTTTTACTTATATTACAAAAGTAACACCTTAGTATTCTGCTAATGTAGTTTATGAATGTATTCAGAGATGTGAATGCAAGTTTACGGTAAGTACCCGGGGGGCTGAATTAAAGGATTTTTTGTGACAAATTCAACATGAATAAAATGCAAAACACATTGACTTCCAGACGTCCATCAATGTTTCTTATGTCGTAAAACCGAACACTTCGTTTGTTATGCCAGAAAAAAACACTTATTTACTTTTCAAATTGGACGTTCTAAATTCAAAGGTATTGCAGAATTTTAAATTGGACTAACGAAAGAAGAATGCTGTTTTATTATCTTTTGTTTTTGAGTACGGAATGAGTTGTTCCAACTTTGCTGTTGGAATTTCGATCAATTTAAAAATTAATATTCATCGTTTTAACACCACCGTGTATTCTATTATACACTTTTGTGCAATAAATGATTCAAAAGTGTTCGTGTTTTAAAATTTGTTTCATGATTAGTAACATTTATATCCCACATTTAACAATGTTTCTTCATTCCAAAATAATGAGAAAAAAATGTTAATTAACATTCCAGAATAGTACGGAAATAAAAAAAAAAAAACAAAATGTTAAATCATGTGTTCTTCCAGACTATTCTCTACGTGTATGCCAAATTCCATAGAGATCCTTTCAGCCGTTTAGGCTTCTTACAAACATCCATGCATCTAACCTTTTACATTTATAATATTAGTAAGAATATCCTAAAATCTACGTTATGTGATACATATAGGTTTACTCTAAGATTATTGGAATGCCAAACTTACTACGATCGTCTGCGTTTCAATGCACACTAAAAGTTCTCCTATTTCAATTGAAGTTTGATTTACATTCCCGTGCACATATGTGGTTCTTATTACCTTATTGTATTGAAGTCTGTGTAGTGAGTTCGCTTTGTATTGAGTAGTGATGATCTGACTTGAGTGGATCCTTTGATCTGTTTATTAATAATTCAGATGCTAGTAGATTTGAATAATATTGCGGTTACATGTTGAAGCTTAGAATACGTAAAATTCTAGATTTGTTGATATAAATGAAAGCATTAGAATGCGAAAGTTTAGATGGATGTTTGTTAGAGTTTGTACCCTAAACGTCTGAATGGATCTCGACGAAATTTGGCATAGACGTAGAGGATAGTCTGGAAGAACACATAGGCTTCTTATTTTTCTTTTTCTTAATTCCACGCGGACAGAGTCGCGAGCGGGGAAGCTAGTAAGTAATAATAAACGATTATAATATTGAGTACTTATTTAATATAGACTACTATACAAATATCATAAGAGACTGTTTTAACAGATTGGATGTGATTTTAATTAACAGCGATTGTCGGCGAGTGCACTAAAATGAACGCACGCATGCTGTACCACGTCGATGACCGAACATACGACCCGCTAATTAGCAACGCGGGACGCAATTACCGCGTGTTGGACCTCCTGTTACATGTTTAATGCATATACCTCTTTGTTCAATATTATATACTACGATTGTTATAAAAATGGTTTGTATAGCCTCATATGGCTAACAATAAACGTAAGCTGAACCACAGTCACTGCAGTCATTCAGATTATCTGAATGTAATCTCTTTTGCATCATCATCATCTTCCTCCTAATACTCGGTCTGTAGTCGGCGCAATAGGTTTTTGTTCTCCACATAACTCTATCATACGTTATCTCAGTCATCACTCCCTTTTTGATCATGTCATCTTTCACGCAATCCATCCATCTCTTACTAGGTCTACCATAACCGGTGTACCACTCATAACCAACGTTCTCATTGTTACATGCGATTCATCCCACCTCATACGCCCATACCATGCCAACCTTTTACTACTTCTCAACCACTGGGTGTTCTCTCAAACTTCCTCTAATATACTAATTTTGGTATCTTATCCATTCGTGTTATTTTCCATATTAAATGCTATTCAATACCATTGAAGGTTATTCGTAGTTGCATCATATGTACTTTGTGCATCGGTTTCAATGAGGACAACTGTTCGCTGTTCTGTATAAATGGGTCGCATTATGAATTAACTCACGTGCCAAATGTATCCATAATACAGCCTCACCAGCTCACCATATGTCTTACAGCTATGTCAAGGAAACTTCCAACTATCAAAGATTTATAACTGGTATCGTACAGATAAAAACCTTACTAATATTATAAATGCGAAAGTTTAGATGGATGGATGGATGTTTGTTAGAGCTTGTAGCCTAAACTGCTGAACGGATCTTGATGAAATTTGGCACAGATGAAGAGGATAGTCTGGAAGAACACATAGGCTACTAACTTTTGTTTATTCCACACAAACGGAGTTGCGGGCGAAAGCTAGTATTTATGGTACATAGATATACTAAGAAATATTGATCTTCAAACACACTTCGTATTAATTTAGCGTAAAATCTTGTTCTTTTATGGCTAGTGGGAATAGTCGAATGACAAGTTCAAATCCTTGATTAAAAATATAATTCTTGTTTTGCCATACTGTATAACTGTGACTTTATTGCTAAGCTTACATCTGCATCCTAAGTTAAATCATAATATATGTATTCCTTAATGATATATTGAGATAGATAATGATATATTAGTATTTACAGTTGTATTGTAATATTCGCGAACAGTCCCGACTATTTTGAGACAATGGCATTGCGCAGGAACGCACTGCGTTACTATAGTCTGACGCATTTTTTTGACCCGATGGGAAAAAGTAAATTACAAAAATTCATTACTGCTCCTTGATAGTGTTAAAAAAACACAAGATCCTTGTCTGTATGTCGGAAAAAAGCTGTTTTATCTAAATAGTCATTTTCTATGGCTTTCAATATTTTCTGATAGAACTAATCACGATAATAGTGCGGTCCTCATCGGGCCAGGTTAGTTTTTCGGACTTAATACTAATATGCACACGTCATATGTAAACGGACCATAAAATATAACGTTTATGTAATGGAGTACATGCTGTATGAATTACATAAATAATTCTGCATACTTGCAGTTTGTTACATTTAATATTGTGCGCGGATTCAACGCTGCTGACATCTGACTCATGAAGTGTATATTTCTAAATTCATTTAATTTTCTCAAAGGAAAACATGTTTGGTTATTTTATATGGTGTTGCCATAATATAAGGAAATTGTTAACACAAGGTAATATTCGTCACATTATCAACTTTGTAATTACATTTAGCTGTAGCTTTAAAGCAGCCTCATCGAGGCTGAAATGGCTATTTGCATGCAAATTGTTATCCGTGAGACGTTAATAAGCTACGCTTGATCCTTTTCATTAATACCACTGTTATAAAAACTCTCGTATTTTAAAGATAGAAATGATCTATAGTTCAATGACCTTGTGTTTGTTAAAACTCCATGACGAAGCATACAAATTGTATATTGTTAATCCACGGATCGTCTAGCCAAGTTTAATAGAGAAAACGTGTTGTTGAATTAATGGTTGTAATTGATACTTCACGATTCACAATTGCCGTATCCTTTATGTTTTCGGTGCGAAAAAAATCTTATATCAATACTAATGCTGGTTTGCTGAACTTTCAATTTATTTTATTACCTAGTGATTAATTAACGTTAGGTTAAACTAAATTTTAAAGAAATAAAACTCAAATTACGTAGTTCAGAAACGCATTTTAAGAATTTATCGAACCAAAAACATTAACGAATGGTTAGATGTATCTAGGAAAATGGCCATAAGTAAATAATATTGCCTAGTTTTGTAGTTTAACGTTATAAAACTAAGTAAAAGAGTATGCTTAAGCTATATTTTTAGCTATATTGTCATGAAAATCACAAAAACTTTTAAAGTGATCGTATACAGACGGTGTTATTTCACTTTGAATGAAACATTTTATCCCTACAAGGGAATTCTTTTAACTAATTTATTATGCACAATACGAAAAAGGTATGTTTGTTGGCGGCCGTAGGCGTCGGAGGCTCACATTATTGCATTAGACGCTACGAAATAAATTCAGAATAATGTACGAGAATTTGTTTTATGTTTATTTACGTTCTGTTTAGACTTAATAGCGAAATCCTTTTAGTTTAATGTACAGTTTTACCTTTCTGTGAATGTTAACGAATCGAATTGAGAGAATTAAATCTTAAAACATTTACATTTGATCGTATTAATTTCAAAAGAAGAATTCGATTACACTAGTAATTTGTAATCTGTTCTTTTTACTTACCTATATGTATATATACTAATATTATAAAGAGGAAAACTTTGTTTGTTTGATTGTAATAAATAGGCTCGTAAACTACTGGGCTTATTTGAAAATTTTTTTCACCGTTAGAAAGGTAATCTATCAGCGATTAACATTGGCTATGTTTTATTATTTTTTTTTATTTTACGCGAACGGAGTCGTGGGCAAAAGCTAGTCTATTTTTCCTTTTCGTGCGTTTGATATGACTTCTTATATTATTTTAATTGAAGAATGTTCTTTCTAACTTTGCAATATAAAAATGTTTGTCTTTAATTTATTTCTTGTCTCGTATAGAAAAGTGTAATAAATACATCTCTAAGCTCGTCGTCGCTTGGAAAAGCGTGTTAAAATATAGCAGGGAATAGAACAGGCGCCGCGGAGAAAATACATTAAGCTACGTGACATTATTGACGCTGTTG
>NW_013525024.1:1464030-1471567 GCF_000836215.1 Papilio polytes | reverse complement strand
GTGATGCGCCGCTGCTAAGTCGTAGCCGCAAAACCATCCATCTATTTTAGGGTTAAACTTTAAGACTTTTGTTGTTATTTAATGACAGCCGTGAAGTAAGTCGTGGAACATCACCTGCGTGCTATCGTTGTCCATAGAAGGCTTTGCGTTTATGTTAATGTTAAAGATTATAGCACTTGAACGGAAAAACACGCAGCGTGTGACACGTAGAGGTGCAATTAGGATAGCGCTTGTCATTTGTTTATGCGATACTTCACTGCAATTTGTTTTAAGTGGTCGCAGTTATCTTGTCATTTACATTCATACAGAGACATACATTAAAATACCAATAACCAATACACGTTGCGAGTGAAGGAGAAAAAAAAATGACTTTATCGAGTGTTGTCTTTTATCTTCATAATAAGAATATAAGCGGGCTTTTAATTTCCATTACTCTGTTAGTGCGCACCAAATAAATGATGTTTTTTTCGCGGCATTTCCGCGAATCGTAGTGGTGGCTAATGGAGTATTCTGCGTCGGCGTGCGTGTTAAAAGTTAATTAACATAGCTTTGGCTTCCTGGCTCTCCTGCGCGATATAAAAGCCTTTAAATTAGCAAAAAACATTGAAGCAATTCATCAGATCGCCGAGATAAATTCTCAAGGAGATCCCAATCGCTGTAACGTCAATTTGTATTTGTTTAGGTCGGCCGGCGAAGGGCAATCATGCGGGCGCGGGACATACGTATAATGAACCCGTCTGAGAATTTCTTGTATCATTTTGACTTTAATTTGCGACTTGCCCATGTTCTGAATTATATTGAGCAATCATTTTTGCATTTTTAGGACTTTAAAAAAATGAAATTTCACATTAATTGAGAAATACAAACATAGAAAGTTTGAGATATATTTACAGCCTCAATTATAAACTTAGCACATAATTTATCTTTATTACACCATTATTATGAGACTATAGTACTTGGAAGCACTAAACTAACAACTCAATTTGTTTCGCGCCTTAAACGTAGAATAACGCAATAAACAAATCTGGTCTTAACCATATCATAATCTTATCAGAGGTATGCAATCTGCGGTGTCATTATGTTGTCTGTAGATGGCGGTACAGACGCGACCGGTCCTCATACAGCGTCAACGTCGAAGCGTGAATTATCACTCCTCATTATCAGCAAACGATTCATCTTCCCGGCGGCATAGCCTTTGAATTAAATTAAAACAAGGCAACTCGAGCCGAACGACATATTTCATACTATTCGCCAGCTTAATCAGATATCTTATCTCCGGGGATTCACGAAGCCGCGTGCGATGTGCCCTTTAACGCCGTTTCAAATTTTATGCAAATTAACCGGCTCTTTGCTTCCTTTTATTTATTTAGTCCGTGCGAACTTTTATAATTAAGTCCGACTAAGGGGTGATATACTGATGGTTGTGCGCTAACATTAAATTTAATTGATATTAAGTTTGAATTTATGCTTAGATTTTACTTTGTTATTATGAACCACGTCAAAAAAATAAACCTAACAATCGTAGTGTCAATAATACCCCGACGTTAAATCTTAAATTGAATCATTCAAGTGATAATTAACACTGGCCGTAGATAATTAAGAATGCAATTTAATTATCCAAACATGCGTCCCTGCATGTCATCAGTTCTCGGTCTTTTTGATTAAAACATAATGAAATTTATGGCCAGTACATATTTTACAATTACCTCTACTTCGTGACTGAAATCTCGTTTATTGACAGATTTTAAGTTATTGTCGTCAAATTATTTGATTTTTTCGAATTTAACGAATTCAGTTAGTGAGAAAAGTGTTACTTATCAGGTCAAAACATGTTAGTATTTGTCGCATCAGACATTCACGCGGGACAGGGAGTGACGAGAAGTTAATTGGCGTTGATTAGCGAATGCGTGACAGGAAAAGCTGGCCAATTACGTACAGATCGTACTTGCCCGTCAGCAGACATACCGTTTCTTGGAACAGACAATTACTTGGTTACATCATGGAATCAGAACACTGGATAATGAAGATTCACAAGCTTATTCTTAATTAAATATTTTGGTACCAGTTGTATCTTTTAGATGTTGAATCTGTCTACTTCAACACAAAATGCTAAAATGTTTACAACGATGATAAAATGGAGGCCACGCACGGGGACTAGGAAAGTAAGGCGTCCTTCCTCCAGGTGGACGACGACTTAGTGCGCACGGCGGGAAATCGTTGGACGCAGAAGGCGGAGGACCGCATTCTGTGGAAGGTATTGGGGAAGGTATGTCCAGCAGTGGGCAGACAAAAGCTGATGATGATGATGATAGAAAAAGGTATAAGGATACAAAGTACAATTAAAAGCGCTGTCAATGTTTCGCTGTGATAATATTTTGCCGTATTTTAGGTAAACGAAAAGTTACATTAATATTAATTATCTGGTAACAAATGGCATGACCTAATTGTTAATAACGTGCCCTTTGGTGGAGTTTTCCTCGGCTTATGAAATTTGCTTAGGCTCGTTGTTTGTACGAAATTTAATTAGTTTGTGACGATCGACCAATGAATATAAAATATTTTACGAGGACATTCATTACAATTTGGGGAAGGAATCTATAAGCCTAAAAATATTTATTTAAACTTATTACTATAAAAAGAAAGGAAAGTAATATCAAACATTTTTATATCTTACTTCATACTAATATTATAAATGCGAAAGTTTAGATGGATGGGATGGATGCTTGTTAGAGTTTGTAGTCTAAACGGCTGATCGGTTTTCGATGAAATTTGGTATTGATGTAGACGATAGTCTGGAAGAACACATAGACAATCTGAAAATTCAATTTTGTGTTTTTTTAATTCCACGCAAACGGAGTTGCGAGTGAAATCTATAATAGTAAATATCTACTACTACGCTCTAAAGTGCCGACGGTACATTGTAACCGCTTGTCTTGGAATAGATTTAAATAAACTGGAAGTGGCCTCATAACGTATTCGTGACTAAAAGTATGCATTCGCAGAAATGTATGCGGTGTATTATTCAAAGCTAGAACTAATGACAACTGCATGACGGACAGACGAACGAGATATTAATGCGGGCCATCAGCGATGCGCAACGCGAACTGAGTGCATCCGCGAATTCAGTTCTCTGTACTATGAGGACCACTCATAGGAATATGACAATAGTGCTAACATTACACGAAAATAGAATCTATACTTATATTATAAAGAGGAAAACTTTGTTTGTTTAATTGTAATGAATAGGCCCAAAAACTATTGGGCCGATTTTAAAAATTCTTTCACCGTTAGAAACGTAATTCATTTGTGAGTAACACTGGCTATATTTTTTCATTTCTTTATTATTATTAAATTTAACGCGGACGGAGTCGCGGAAAAGCTAGTGTTTAATAAAAATGAGTGGGTTCGAATTAAATTATTACATTTCTATGCAACCTTATTCAAATGTTTAGAAATCATAAGACGAGTAACATGGCTTCACAACAGGAATGGTTTTTTTTTAAATATCTAGTTATCTTTCTTACATTAGTAGCTCTTAATAGCTCCATTATAATTGCATTTTGCTTGTTTTCAGGTAAGCCGACAGCATGATTTCACCAGATCAGTAACAATTGGCAAGTACTACTCGTATATTCACAACCTTCAAAATCGTTAACAAAAACAGTAGTATCATAAAATATAGTTAGTACATAATGATGCCATGAAACGTATTATTCTTTAAAATATGAATTTCTAAAAGGCTTTACAGGATCTGCGTGAATACGAATCGGTTCTGATATTCAACGCTTGCTTTGACCCGGAATGTAGATAAATGTTCCCTGCGGAGCAAAATGTCGAGTATCTTTGTATAACGCTGAGAGCTTGTTTATGGATTGCTTTTGTTCAGAACCGTGTTCACTCAAACAATTTAAAATGTAGAATTGTAAGAACATAAAAATTATAATTGGGCAAAATATAACAAAATAAATTTATACATTTTACATCAGACTTATTTTATATTATAGTAAACCATTAACAGATCGTAGCAAATATTTATAAGAAACTGTAATTATTGTCTTCATACTCTGAAAAAACTAATCTCGGATATTAAAAAAAATAGTTTAAAATATCTTAAATCTTTTTAAAAGCTATGTTGGTAGAAGGGAATTTTTATAAAATTTAATAAAACATTCCAGTTATCTGTTCTAGACAGGAGCGTCCGAAGTGAGGAACGATATTAATTATGCGAATGCGCGCCGGCTTCGCGAACATTTCACAAACATTTCTCGAACATTCGGCGAACTTTCCCCTCAATAGAATGGCCCAACACCCTCGTAAAAATAACGAGATCGAAATAACGCGATGTGTCCAATAATATTCTTATTCGTACCGAACTAATATAGCATTATGAGTTTGGGAAAGTTTTTCCATTTACCTAAAAGTATATCTGTAATATTGTGAATATTAAGCTTACGTTCTATTATCGCGTAAATATATTTAGTGCGGTGTAAATGTCCTAGATTTTTAACAATTTTATGAGTGTTCTAGAATTTTGGAGCTAAAGTATTGCCGATTAATATTTTTATTGTACATAAATATTTGATTGATTGTAATCAATTCCGAATTTATTTCTTATTAGCTGTTGCTCGCGACTTCGTCAACGTGGAATTAAAAGATAATAAAAAATGTAGCCTATATTACTTAGTAATGCTTTTAATGGCGATTTTTTGTAATTGGCCTAGTAGTTTTTGAGTTATTTCAATAAATCCGAAAATCCAAAAATACAAACCTTTCCTTTTTATGATATAGATATAGACAAAACGAAATATATAAGTTATACAGTCGATATGTCTTGTTTATATCGAAGTTTCCTTATGCGTAGGTGTGACGCTTAATAATTATTTCGATTAAACTTTTCTTGAATGGATTTAAACTAAACTTGGTTCACTTTTAGATATTTTTTACGAAGCTTAATGTTGTCTTTAATAGCGTTAGTCGTAAATGGAACTGTCTCAGCCTGATAACTTTAATAGACACGTCTACTTTTTGTACGAGCTACTTAGCTTACGCAACTTTGTTAAGTAATAGTTAAGTTAATGAGTAATACTAAGAGACATGTATTTTAAATAAGTTGTGTTTATCAAGTAGATAGTTGTGTTGTTTTCGTAACATTAGGAATTGAATGTATGTTAGATTAACGACAGGAAGTTGAAGTTAAAGAATGTTGCAAGTTAATTAACGGTGTTGAATTTAATTGAATAATTTTTGTCGCATCTATTACTCTTCTGAGATATTTCTTGAAACTAACATCCGGTATGTCGAATTGCTGGAAAATAATGAGCGCGTTCTTTTAAATGAAACAGAAATGTTAAACTTTGTGCTTATATCATTAGTGCTTATGTTTACGACCTAATGTGATGTCTTTAAAGTATTTTAGTTAACTCTGCTTTCCTTGAAGTCCCTAACTTTATGGATTACGTGAGAATATTTATCTGATACTAAACCACAACTATGTTGCGTTTATTGCATTTTTTGTCATTGTCATTTTATCTTGTGTGAACATTTCTTACTGTCCTAAGAATGAAATGTTAATTATGTATTGTGTGCTCTAAGCTCCCTTGGCACAGATCGCAATGACGAATGCAGCGCTGGCCTGTGACATCGTCCGCGGCATACAAATCGCTACTTGCATAAGAGGTCCATTGTTACGACGCATATCTATATCAAGGGATGAAATGTCGAAGTCTATATTGAATTTAATTACAATTCATAAATCGTTATTCTCACTTTTTTATACTAAATACGAACAAACATAAATACATTTTTTTTTAATTTGACTTATAAAACAACGAATACAAAAGAAATGTCGCGACTAAATAATAACGTAACTTATTATTTAGTCGTATTATATAACTATAATGACAAATACTAAAAAATAACGTAACTAACCAGACATATCCATCTTTATATAATATGGTTTGGTTAATTTGTATATGAAAGCTCTTTTACTCATAGATATGGCTATTTTATGTACACTTCGTCTATTCCATTATATTCTATCGACCAGTAATGGGATAGCGGTTTTCAGCATTAGCTGTCGTTTGTCATTCGATAACTGTTGCTAAAACAAGCCGGCAGAGGGGAGTAGGCGCACGGCCGAGATGTGAGACTATTTACACACTAGTTTAGTGCCACTTGCGTTCCAATGTATTTATATCTGAAACTAATGACCCCTACCAAGCTACTAGTTCTCGAACTAAACTCGAATAAAATTTCAACGAGTGAAAACTTTATAAAACAGAATTATCGCAATTTGTTAGTTTTGATGTGTGAAAACTAGAAATAATTTATTGATAAATATTGAATGTAAAATTTGATACGTAATTATCTATATGAACTAAATGAAATTCGTTACCCGATAAAATAATCAAGTTTCGAAAATAATTGAATAATTTAGTAATATAAGGTTTGAAGCTAATATAACTTTTTATTTTAGTAATATCGTTACTTTTAATGTGCTTAGATTAAAGCAATGATGATTCGTTGGAGTGAAAATGTATATTGCATCTTTATTAAAATCTCAGTAGTTTAGTGGCGACGCCTACGCAAGGTTCAGTCGTGTGTCACAAATTTTATATCTTAATGAGAGAGATCATAAGATATACAGTTTAGGTTATGAAACCATAACTATTTTATATAAATATTGGTGCTAACTATAATAAATAGAGTAACAATGAAAACGTGTTATTGATATGTAAAAAAACATTTTTTTATACAATATATTTAATAAAAAAAATGAAAAACAATATTGTTATATGGTTCACAATAATAAAAAACACTTTCATATGAAATGAAAAAAATTAACAACGAAATATTCATAAAAAACAATAATTTATAGGCCGTAGAACGGACGGTTACATTTTGTAACAGCGTATCGATTGCCAAAACACTATTAATCCGTTGAATATTATCTTGGCATTATAAACGATCGGACCTTTCACCTTCAAGATGGCGCCATGTTAATCAGTCTGTGCCCATCCCACTAATAGATTTACAAAGCGAAATATTCAGATTCTATTATGATTTATGTGAAAGTTCCTTTAGTTTTGATTTTCACATTTGGCCGACCATTAACAAATCACAATACAATAAAATATGTTGTATAAATATTGGCCGAATTGTAAAAACAATTGACATAATTATATAAAAAAAGTTAGGTTAAGAAGTAACGTACGTTTAAAGTGCACCGGCCGTTCGTCCGTCGTTATCGCTTGGTGTTATTTCTAAGAGAACCCGCAGGGAAATCATAGTCTTTTATAGATATTTATTCATTGTTGTGCGATCGTTCGCATGCACAAAGGCTCGATTGATATCTCGTAATTAAGCATTCGGTGCGTGGTGTACCGCCGTGCACCGCCGTACCTTCGGGGAACACTCTCCCGACATCTGAATATCTTCACTTACTAAAAAATTTATTATTATTCTTATATTGAATGAGCAATATTCCTAGTCTTGTTGCAGTGAAGTACATTATTACAATGCGTTAGATTCGTACTAT
>NW_013525024.1:1458987-1463892 GCF_000836215.1 Papilio polytes | reverse complement strand
GAGCTTATCCACTTAGTAGGAAACGGGGAAACTATTTCGTGTTTCGTCACGTACCGTTGTTCTATTGGCATTAATTACCCATACTGAGTTGACCTACTTCTCGAATGGGACGAAACGACGCACGTACGGAAATGAAAATATTTCCTGACTATTTGTTAAACGACGTTGAATTTTTTACTAATCTTCTCTTCTAATAGTACATTAAGAGCGCGCATATCTTTGACTAAACTATCGCACAACTGTTGTACGATTGTTGATTTAAACAGCGAATTAAACTGTTTAGGTGCACAACAAAAAATCGAGTAGCATGTGCTTAATATAACCTCAAAGAAATTAAAGAGAGACTAAACAGTTATGCGTTAGTTTAGTCAAAAGTGTGCGCGCGTTCTAAATGTTTAACATATTTCTATTTCCTCTTTCATTTTCTACGGACTTATGACAATTTTCCATACATTCTTTGTTTTCACCATGATCGTAATTGATGTGTATTAATATTGTTCCTAGTAAAGCAAAAACATTTTATAAAAACTCCGTTAGAAATATAACGTATGTAACATACCTATACACCATAACCATACCTATGAACTACGACATCTTATAACGATTTGATTTTACCGTTGTGACATTAACAGTAGACCGTTGGAGATGTAGTCGAGATTAAAATGTGAACGACGCAACAGGCGCGCGAAACAGCTAGCCGCTCTTAATCGATACAATAAGATAGTTTTGAATCGAATAGTTTTCGGATCGGAACAATATAAACGCATTTATCATCTATTGGCAAAGATTATGCATTGTCATAGACCAACTCTCTAGTTTATTCTGTGCTCAAAACCACAGATTCAATATAATTAATAGGACCTATGTATTGGCAATAATATTTTAAGTGTTTCATAACATTTAAATAATATATTTTATGTAAACCATAAATTAATCTAATATAAGTTGATATAAGGTAAAAATAATAACTCATTTACACATCTTCAATTCCTAGCTACGTAAAAATTAAAATAAAGAATGTTGACATAAATTTCATAATTCCTATGTGAAAAATAATGTGCTATTTATTAAAATTGACCTGAATTGCGAAGGTTAAAACTCCAATTATGAAGAAAATGTATTAAATATAGCACTACTAGCACGTAACTTCCGATGCAGAGAGAATTTGGGATAAGTTGATATACAATTAAAAGATTCATAAGAGTTTTTTAATCGCCATCAATTGTTCTTTTTTAAAAATTCGAAGTAATTAAACTTATAATGTTTCATTTTGGATGTGTTTGCAAAAGTCATATCCTCTAGGCGTTTTTTAATAATCTATTAATGAACTATTCTGGTTATTATAAATTCTATTTTATTCCATAAAACCATTATAGAAATTATTAATAATTTAAAACATTTTATTGATTAATAAAATACAGTTAGATACTAAAGATATCAATTTTAATTAATTTATAAGATTTAGTTGGCTGCGGACCACCGAAGTGGCTTTTATGTTTTAAATTATTAATTTTAAATTGTAACTATAAATTGATTCCGTTTTATTACTAATTACAATTCCATTAGCTTCGTTAGTAAAACTACGAACTATGCGTTATATGTGGTTACTGTAATTTATAAATTTCCTCATAAATATACACTTACGGTCTGTTATAATACCACTTTAAAGTCTGTGATTAATATATTGAAATCTTCATAGTAATTAATATTTTAAGCTCAATTAATAGACATAACCAGTAGCTATATTTAGATTATATATCTTTTTAAATAATTCTTGTGATGTTCAGACTGATGACTAGGTTTATGTCATTGATTGTCTCGGTATTAGCAAATAATTGACCATTAATTCAATTGAGTTTAAAAAAATAAAAGCCAATATCAAAAAACAGAATCGTGGTTTGCTACATTTTAATGAATAGGAAGAAAAGCAATAAGCGGTTGAATGTACGGCTGGCCTTAATTGCAAATCGATTCTGACCATCTGTTATCTTCAGAGGCGTAAAACATCCCATTTTATTGGTTCCCATTTGCGCTAACTTTGCTTAGATTGTTTCTTAGAGAATCAATTGAATTTCCTGCTAAGTGATAATGGAATATGAATGACAAACCATGGCAACCTTGCTTTAATAATGTTGGCAACAACTTATGGTCTCTTTCCCACATTAGCGTTTTTATCCAAATTTTTTACTCCTAAGTTAAACGGAGTGTAAATATATAGCCTAAAGCGTGACGTAAGTGTAGGGCTTTCTATTAAAAAAAGAGTTATTCGAAAATACTATGTGATTGCTGACATCTTGGGCAACAAAGAAGTGTGTGTTTACGCTTTATTATATTAGTATAGAAGTATAGATATAGATGAGCTACATTCATATTTAAAAACGTAATAAAAAATGTATATTTCTAGACTTAAATAACTTGGATACAGTCGTACCATGTTCAGAGTTTATTGCCTGATTAGTTCTGGTTCTATTTGAAAATCCTTGAACGTCTCGAATCTTAACTACAAAGTAATTTATATTCTAAAGTATTGGTATACGATGTACATTGCCTTGCACTATATTTTATTGGAATCTGAGACTTGTAGATATTTGTAAGGTTGGCCTCTACAAGAAGGTTCAATAAAGCTTTCAGACATAAATTTGCATGACTAAATTCGGTTCACAATTATTAAGGAGAGTTAGAATTGCTAGATTCAAATTAAATATGATTGTAAATTGTATTCGATTAGATTGTTTGGACTATTGCATGTAGTTAAAGCACGTTTACGTTTTCTTGTACTGTTTCTTAATCTTAAATTTGGAAGATAAATCTCAAACTAAATTAATACCGGCCATAACTTCCTTTAATTTGTATTAAGTTGTTTACTAATATTCTTTTGCCGTCGGCTATGATCAACAAAGTCGTGTTCAAGTAACTAATATAGGGATTAAAAGTTTTTCAATATAAGTTGGCGCACAGAGGAGCGTGTTTGTGTACCGGCAGAAGTGCGTTCCTGTGTCGTAATTCATGAGTTTGTGATGTGGGTTCGACTTCTTATTGGATGTGAATACTAAATGCGTGAATACTTATCGATTATTGGATTATTTATGGTAAAATCAAACAATGTTTTGTGTTTATGTTAACGGGGTTGTCCTTAATCTTTTATGTAATTTGTCGCCTTTAATTGCTTTGGCTATTAAACACAAGGTATGTTTAAAATCATTCAATAAAAGATACGGCAGTAATGTACAAAAATTCGCTAACAGAATCATTTGTGTCAATATCCATTAATCGATCTTTATTAGCATACGTAATTGGAGTGTTCAAACAAATCGCGAGCCTATTATTGTGATCGTCGTTTATTTTTAATTACCCTCCGCTCCGTATAAATGATTATCGCTCGTTTTATTGCTCACGCATTTTTATTATACTTTACGCCTTTTTTTTTTAGAGAAGCATAATTTAAAAATGACATCATCTATCTGAAATATTCAATTCAATATAAATCTCCTTAATGCATAAATATTTAAGATTGATCCGCTAATGAATTGTATTATAATGGCGTTAAATATAAAAATATTGCATTTTATTATCTGTGTTTACTGTCATCGATGCTTTGTTGTGACCGTTTAATCGATGAACCGGAATTCAATATCAGGAAACTTCTATCTATGACTGGAACAACAGCATAAATGTAACTACATCTATGTACTCAATTATTCCGCTTACAGCATAAAGGGATAATGATACAAATGTACGTGATTTTCTATGTATCATAAATTATGCACGAGGTTTGTGGTGAAATATAGTAAAGAAACATCAACTTGCCCTTATCCCTTATGGAGGGTCGGCACAATATGTGCTGCTCTTCCATACATCTATCAACCGTCATATCCAAAGCATATACAAGCATACTAAAGTAATTAAATGCTAAAGTAATTTTAATTGAAGATAATAAGTTTCATTCATAAATTATAAAAGATATACGATACGCAGTGCACGCCGCCATTTTGTCTGGGGGATAAAAAGTGCTGAAGTTGAGAATAGCGACGGCTGCCCTGTGCCCTGAGAAACCCGATCCCGATCCGCAATCACAACTAATTTAACTCAATCAATGGAAGACGGCTCCCGCCTGTAACACGATTACAATTCATTAGGCTGCTTCTTTTTTCTTTTAACGGCAATAATCAAATTCAATTGCCAGTAAGAAAAATGTTTTTTTTTTTTAAATGCCGTTACTGCTAAAAGTTTCATATCTTAATTGCGAGTTTATGCATTCGAAATAGGGCAATTCGTCCGCATGAGACAATTGAAAAATAACATCAGTACATTTAAGAAAAATAGATCCTGAAAGTCGTCTGTTATCGGTTAAACTGAAATGCAATCTATTTGAGATGACAATAGATTGTATTCCGCTCGATTATATTTTGCAGGAATGTCGTTGTGATTTCGAGTGAGGCGCGTACGCTGTACAGAGATTTTTCTTTTTTTTTGTTTCGACAGCGCGGAGTTTTTTTTTAAATGTACAGCTTTAACGAACCGAGATCCTGTTGCGATTGGTTGAGCTCGTGCAGCTGTGCTCAAAGCATTGCCATGTTGAGCACTGAACGAACGATTATTTATTTTAAATTATTTGGCACGTCAAAATGTACAAGTTTGCAGTTGTAGATATTAGTTCCCTGTTAGGCAGTAAAACGCAAATAACATAGAAACCTAACGCAATAATGCGGTGTCTGCAGCAGGGTAAAGGATCGTTGTTGGTCGCTCTCAGACTGAAATATTATTGCGGAAATCGTTATTTTTATTGACGACATGCTATTCGCGCCAGGCATGATTTTCAACGCTTAAGTTTATTTTAGTTATAGAAAGTACAGCTTTCAAAATTTAGTATTTAAATTGAGATAAGCAGGCTTTTAAATCTTTTTT
>NW_013525024.1:1457734-1458779 GCF_000836215.1 Papilio polytes | reverse complement strand
GAGCCGGCATCGGCGGGCGCGGCATCGACAGTAACATTGTTTTGTGTCGAATACATTAAGGTGCAATCTCACGGAACCCGTTCCCCGGCCGGTCACCCGCGCTCGCCACTCTTGTTGCTCCTTTACTAATCCGCGTGCCTTTTGTATCGTTGCGAGCTCTTCTTTTTGCGCGAAGTTCGATCATCAAAAAAAGGCCGCCGTCTTGTGTCGAATGAGTCGGCGTGCGCGGACCGGTGCACGCGAAATATGAACAAAAAATACCCGTCAGACGTTGTCCTCTTATTGTTTAAAACACAATATGAGACTAAATTCAATCTTCGCCTCCACATACTTAGCAAGTGACGCAAGCTTAAATCGATATCTGGATAAATTCCATTAATTTTTTACACATAATTGCTATCGAATTGAATATACAAGTACTAGCATTAACAATAACTACATTTAAGGTAATACATAAATGATATGAACGAAAACACTAACTATATCGGTTGCTACGTTGTTTCTACGTGAAACATTCTCCAGACAAACATTTATTCGAAAGCGAAATACAAAGTCATCAATTCCGTTTCGCGTATGAAAACTGTTCGTAATTAAACAAGCGAGATTCCTCGTATAGGAGCCGGAATGAAACAAAGTTGGCATCACATCGTGCCGGCAATACGTAGCCGCCTACTACGAAAGTTGGCAGCCATGAAATTTATCGCTGCATTGTCAATACTTGCACAACGGGCTGAAAAAAGCGTGCGTTTTCACTGATAAGTACGAGAACGGAGCTTTTGAAGCATACGTTTTCGTATTCCACCTGATTTAGACCCTCTTTAGTTTCTTTAAATCGAGCTCATTCAGTAGACTGACACCTGCTATCATAAGACGTTATTCTAAAACTAGGAAATTTTTAACCTGTATCTACTATTACAGTTCTTGTTTTCTTTTAAGCAGGTGCGATCTCGCGGAAGGTCAGCGCTTGGTACTTCAGCTAGCAGCGAGGACCCTATCCGGCCAGCATTTTTTATTTTATAACCGTTTTGTACTCTCGATAGTAACT
>NW_013525024.1:1455205-1457574 GCF_000836215.1 Papilio polytes | reverse complement strand
GGAGCACCGATATAGAATGCAAGTACCATCGCCATACAGTCTGTTGTGTATGCAAAACAATAGGCTTTACTCAGAAAAACGTTTCGCAATTTGCTTAAATAAGATTATTATTGTAATACATGTCTTTTAAAAGTTTTCGATAGGGTTATTTGCACTCGTTAAACGTGGCATAGCCAGTTTGGGTTAAATAAAAGTTACCTATATTTTACACTAATCTGCTTTGAAACCCAATTTCTGCCATCCAATAAGCAGTAACGTCAGTTGAATTTGATTATAGAGATATCATTACTAAAACTGGTTATAATTTTGATTCTTTGTTTTATTTCAGGTAATTACTCGTATTACTGCCAACTTAGACAGGTTTGGTCGCGCTTTGATATACAAAAAAAGGAAATATGAATAAATTACGTACACACGAATACGACTGTTAACGCTTCGAGGTGTAATTAAGTTGCTTTACAGTGGCAACAAAAACACGCGTGAGAATAAGGAAGGCGGCGCAGTGGGAGCCTGTCGCGGGGGCCCGTATAAGGCATACCCATCTGCTGGCTGATTTAACCGCAATTACCTATCAATTGTGCAAATTTGAAGCTTACACCCATCACCTACGGTTCACATTTCTTTGTGTTAAGTGTGATGAATATAATTAGGTTTACGTGTGACATCAAAACGGTTTCGATACGTGTCGCTAAAGGGTTGTGGTTTGATAATTTCGTTGTACATTTTTCAAAATAAGTTGTCATGCCTCCTCCTGTGATAAACAGATATATTAATCACTAATACAAATTGTCTTAAAGCGTACATAAAAGATTTGCGAAACATTTGATCCAAATGTTTTCGTTGAATTCTTTAAGTTTTAGTGTGTCAGTTATAAGGCGGCTAACACTGTTTTCCTATGTTGGTAATGATGAGGGCTGGGCAATTGATACAAGGTTAGTGTGGCAGGTGGGAGTGAGGCCGATTGTTTCGGCGGTGAGCGTGCATAAATAATGGGGAGGCTCATCCGGTGACGGCGACGGTGATAGCGACGGCGGCCTACGATCGATCGCAGCCCCATTTCACACAGAAGTGCTTATGCAAAATATCATACTACGTATTTTAGTGTGCTAAGTTTTATATCTATTGGTGAAATACTTGTAATTTATGAATAATATTTGACTGTGAATTTTGAATAAGGATATAATTAATGGATATGTCACCGACTTGTACAAACATCGTTGGTTTTAACGAATGACTTAGAATATTATTTAAAATTGCACAATTTTTGTAGAAGAATTATAAAAGCAAAGTCCATAATGTGCATCTGCATTAAACTATAGCTAGGTAGCTTTATATGAAAAATAAACAGTTACCCAATTAAGCTCAGGCGGAGTCTAGAATTTCCAAAAGACGTCAACAATACGCGAAGTAAATAGACCATTGAGTTTGCTGGAATGCTGAGTTATTCTCAATTTTATGGTTGAATGCATAAAGGTTGAAAATGCAATAATTTATGTTTTGTAAGGGATTGCGTAAAGCTCGTTAGTGAAAAACAATAGCCCTGGCAGACGCGTCGCCTGAAATACTTGATAGTATTTACTGAGCGTTACTTTAGTTTATTTTAAGTTATAATTAAAATGTTGGAATATTTTCTGTAACTAATTCTTGAGATAAATTAGATGATTACTATTCTAATTTCAAATATTTTTTATTTTAACATTACGTTCTAGATTCTCGACGACAACAGACACAAACGTCCATGAATTTACAAGTATAAAAGATAATTTAGTAATGTATTTACTGAACTATTTAGACAGAACAAAACCTAGATTGTTATTCTATACAGACCATTTGTCTATTATTAAGGTCCTACATAAAATATGAATAAAACAATATTTACCGTTAGTGAATTCTATTAACAATAAACATTAAAGACTGAGATACACGTCATATTATTTCTATTTATAGGATGGCAACATTATAAAGTTACAAACATTATTCAACATAAATTACACGCCTATTTATATACCCCCTAGGGTCTTGTGGGTAACACTATTGTCTCTCTAATTAAATATATTTTACGACGTTTTTATTAGCAGTAGAGGAGTATACTTGTAATGTTATACGAAGATAATAGGCATTTAAAAGACCTTGTGTTGTAACATAACTGATATGTAAATTAAATATTAATTCCTTATTTAAACTGTGGATTCATTATAGTGTATTGAAACGGAATTTTATTCTTCTTATTAAATTACTAACATGGACTGGCAACATAATACAGTTATTCGGGTATCTGTGGTAGTTTTTACATTATCTGTTCTTTATCTTTTTACGTAATAATTTTAATCTTTGCAAATTTAGATCCATACGATGTTTTGATTTTTTTT
>NW_013525024.1:1452409-1455135 GCF_000836215.1 Papilio polytes | reverse complement strand
AAAAAAAACAGTTCTGTCTGCTTCACTTTTTTCTATCTTACTTAATATTATAAATGCAAAAGTTTGGATACGTGAATGGATATTTGTTGGAGATTATAATTTTTTTAACCTTACTCGGACGGAGTCGCCGCCCACAGCCAGTAATTTACAAACTAATCTTGTTATTATTAAATGTTGAACCATTAATATGTAGCGTCAATAAATGTTTCTATGAATTTATTAATAAATAGCGAAATAAATAAAATTACGAAATGTAGCTGTTAAAATCGCTTGATCATTAAATTCCATTACATTTCGCAATGCTGAATTGAAGTCTAGTGCAGTGTACTCTGCATTTATCAAGCAGTTCTAATAATATTATACCAGATTCAATTAGGAAACATAACAAAATAAAGAACCGTTAATGTTAATTAATTTTTTACTTCAATGCACATCAAAGATGAACAATGCTTATTTCATCAAAAAAGTTTTATTAAAAAGTTTTGTTATAACTTGTTAAGAACAAACTAATACTTACGATATAAAACATAAATCAACCTAATCATTCGTCTGAAGTATGTTGGACATTTATCGATAATGTACCAAATTGGTTCAAATTCGGTATCACGCTGGAACATCACTACAAACCAGTTTTGTTTTTGCTTCAAAAATCTGCCTCATGCGTATTTTATTTGCATGCAGCGACACGCGATGCCTCGAGGAATGGTGTCGGGTTGCTAAGTAAACGGGTAAAATGTTGTCAAAGGGTTATTCGATATGATACTTATAAATTACGCATCGTGAATTCATTCGACGAGGGCAACGTTTTTATGTTGAAAATGAATACCGCAATGCGCCGAACTACGGCCCTGTAGACCCGCATCGGGCACATCACTAATTTACTCCGTGAATCGGAAATTTAATCTGTTGCTTGTATAATAAATATCGTGTACACGGGCATTTTTATTAAATATTTTGGTTGATAAATTTCGCTGTGCCCTCATTGTCCGGAACGGTTAAAATTTTTCTGAAAAATAATAAAATGTTGGGTATTTGTAAAGCACTGTTTTATAATAACATGAGATATAAAAGAATGATTTAGCGTCGTTTTATTTGTCATGTAGGCAAATTGAATTGTTATCTTTTTTATGAGGGGAAATGAAAATTTAAAAGGACCTTATAGCTCTGTCTCTGTAGATATATTAAGTATTTACAGAGTAGAGAGTATTTAGTACGAGTATAAGTAATATTTTCTTTACATCATACTAATATTATAAATGCGAAAGTTTAGATGGATAGATGGATGTTTGTTAGAGTTTAAAGTCTAAACGGTTAAACGGATTTCGATGAAATTTGGCATATATGTAGAGAATAGTCTAGAAGAATACATAGGCTATTCACTTTTATGTTTTTTTTTTAATTCCACGCGGACGGAGTCGCAAGCGACAGCTACTAAGACGGTAATTAGCATTGTTATTCTTATGAATTAACTATACTTAATTGAACATTTGACAAAACGGCAACTTTTAATTGGCAGATGATTAATTCAGTGAGCAATTAAATGGTTTAAATGTTTGATTTTTTTGTACGATGTATGGAGGCGATTAGGTCGGCAGGGCCACAACGCGATGCTAATTCCGGCAGGTCCCTGCCTGAGTCGCGGCACCTGCGTATTGCAGACTTATAGGGTTTACACCTGTCATGTTTTTGCCATAAGCATAAAAATAAGACAGCTCACTTCATCATCATTATATTAATTAAGACTCAAGTATGTATACATAAGTGTACTCTTTGTTTATAAATTGTTGTTTGAAATTGCATAAATTGCATATACATGAAATACCTTTAATAACTTTACGAAGTACTTACCTGTAGTTTGTTATCTTACGTAGATTTATTGTAAAAAAATATTATGGTAAAAAATTTAAAAGTAAATTATTTATTTTTTACTTCTATGACTAGTGACAACCCTACAGTTTGCAATAGGCCCGCTCGTATAAGGCGTCGAGTTCTACGGTCGTTACATTGCAATTTGTGTCTATTTTAGGATTACATTCTCTAAACACAACGACTGCGAGCACACTAATGTACGCACAATTAAATGTACATTGCGGGTTCAAAGCTTTGCCGTAACTACGAAGATATTTTAAGGCATCACTATGGTTGTTCAACGCTTTACCATTTACTTACTACTCAGCTAAGAAAAGTATTATTTGGTACATGCTGGTTTTGTTCTTATGTAATGTTTCACGTTCGCTCTCAATAAGAAGTCAGGCTGAACACTGGGCATTTCCTGATACCATCAATAATTACATAAAAAAAAAGTTTCGTACGTGTTCAAAAACGCAGTTCTAATAGTCGATGGATTTGTACCGATCGTTTCCAAATTCACGGCCGATTTCATACTTTATAAAAATATTATTATTCGGTACTTTAGAAATCGTTAACAACCGCAGTGGATGGGTTCGATTCTTTTAATTGTTGACGATAATAACCGTGGGTTATCGCGGGATTGTAACACTATTGTAGATGTGGGCGTTAATACGAAATGATGAATATTTTAGGTAGCTGTTAATGAGGTATTTCACCATTAATATGTAAACTCCCTAAACGTTGATAAACCGAAGAGTAGCTGCCGTGTAGGCGCCGCATATTAGAGGAATCAATTATACATCGCCCACGTGGGATTGATAATAAATGTTACTCAATAGAATCACAAGTTAGGTGAAAGTTCAAGAACACTTAAT
>NW_013525024.1:1437072-1451937 GCF_000836215.1 Papilio polytes | reverse complement strand
GACCTCGCGTAGATAGCGCGCCGCCGTAAAATATTTATTACACTTTTGACGTAAGCTCGCGTGCGTGTGAATAAACATTTATTACCACTATTGTTATGCACAACGATGACACACAATGACACCATTGGACTGGTGATCGGTATCTTACTTTAATGACCTTAAGTACAACTTACAAAAGAAAAAAACGGTACACATTTAACAATTTTAAATTTTAACTTCATTTGGGTGTAGTTCTAGAATGAATATTTTAATAATTGAGTTATAAGACAGTTATCTAAGGTCAAATAGTAAATACTATCCGTGATAAGAAATACAAAACGCTAAATTAAATATGAAGTCTTTATTAGTAGCGTTACATAGCTTATATCGTGTTGAATTGCCGTTTTATCATCCGTGTGAGTGGGTAAAGGGTTTTTAAAGACAATATGCCAACCGCTGAAGTGATATATCAACACTAGACGCATCTGGAAGTCGTTAATCTCAAGTAAAGCGGCAATAAACCTCGCACGATTGTTAATTAACAGCAATCTATTAACCAAACGGCCTTAATATGTTCCTACAAATGAACTGTACTTCGATTCTACGGAATTTTACGAACATTTTACGGAGTATTGGAACTAGCTTTTGCGAGCGACTTCGTCCACGTGATATTCAAAATTCTCACTCAGCGATAACGTAGCGTTTTAATTGTGAAAGAATTTTTGAACTTGGTTCAGTAGTTTTTGAGTTATTTCAATATATACGAATTCCAAGAATGTACATATTTCCTATTAATAATATCAGTGTAGATTTGTTTACCAAGTCAAGTAGTTAAAAGTAGTACTTGCTCTCAAGAAGAACTTATAAAGTAATTTAAAGTAACAAGATGAAATGAACACAGGATCGCACTTAGCCTCATGAAGTCACGCGTTAACTGACAGTACTAAGCAGAGAAACGCAAAACGCGGTCGGTGTTGAATTGGCTTATCGGAAAACCCTCACCGCAATGCTAATGTAATGATTTATTTCCACCAACAATTACAGATATTGTCTGTTACAATTACAATTATAGTAATAGTAGACATCAGGACCAAAATAACCATTCTAGTTATACGCAAAGACCTGGACGTTACTGCAGTACTAAACCATAAATAAAACGGCTCTGCAATGGCGTGCGTACGCGTGACTAAAACGGTGCGCTTTCTTGCAATACCGTAGTAATAAACATTTGCCTCCCACATTCACGCATACATAAAGATAAGCAGACCTAACTACATTTAGATACGACTCCCTTTTTTCCGATCCATAGGTGTGTAGCATTATTTGCGATTGGTGCATTACAGTAGTAACTGTCTAAGTAGTTCGCTGTTATGTTGACAATATTACTCGATTTGTATCCTTCCACAGAATGTGTGTAAGGATACTTGGTAGAAGTAGACCTAGAAAGAGATAGATGAAATGCGTGAAAGATGACATGATCAAAAAGGAAGTGATGACTGAGATGACGTATGATAGAGTTATGTGGAGAACAAAAATCTGTTGCGCCGACCCTAAGGGAGTAAGATAACGAGGAATATAATGATTATCCTTCCACAGAATGTATAAGGTGCAATCTTCAAATTAGCTTTACTAGTTTAATGTGAACATTTAACTGTTTTTTCAATTCGCGGACGAAATCGCTGGCGACAGATAGTGATATAATTGTTGGTTATAGCACAAATTTAGATTGTAAGTATAATTATAGTGAGGCGTCGTGCTGCGTCATGTTTATTCAAAACACATGCAATATTTTTGCACCGCCTCGTGCTTGTAATTATGGGTTACTGTTTAGACGTCGAGTGTTCGTTGTATGACGCTTTATTCATTTTGCACTCACTACGCTGGGGAGAGAATTGAAGGGTTTTGTACGAGCATAATAAAGATATTTATTTCATTTCCCTTTCCTTTACCTTATACAGAAAATGTGCTTTAATTTTCAAAGTAAAAAATTACGTTTTGTTGCTTGAATACAGTTTGTTTTACTGCTGGTAATTTGGCTACTAAATATTTAACTAACTGTAAATTTAATCGGAATTTTAAAGATTTAATAATTTACTCTAAGCTCCACTTACAAATTAAATTCTTTTTACTTTGTATTTTACTACTTATACCTCTTGTTAATCCGAAAAATTCATTCATTCACCTTTAGAATTTAGAATAATCCTAACAAATTACATGGGCATACTTTATGCGTGCGGAGTAAATCTGGTTGCAGCGGGTATTTAACACAAATAACAAGTGTAAGACGGGTAGTGTGTTTAGTCTCTCTGCGGGAAATGTAAATATTGTGGAAAGTATTGTAAACTAAGTACTGCTCGAACTCTGTGTGACTCTAAGTAATGCTTATTTATTGCTCTACACGAGATAAAGAAATACACCAGTTCTATTTCAAGTAATTTGATTTATTGGAAGATTTATGTGAACATAAGCCCTGATTAAACAGAATCTGTTAGATTTTCAATAAACACGCTGAAAGATAATATTTTTAGCTTTATTTTACAATTCTATTCTGGGCACTTGTTAAGCATTACCAAGCTGTGTTAGATTTTTTCTAAGTTTCTAAACGGAGTTGTAATTATAATTTACTTAGAGCGGGTGCACACCTATGACTAAATTATTGCAAAAAAAGTTGTGCGATTGTCGATTGTTTAGCACCCAATGTGACTGTTAGAAATCAAAGCGAGTTGATACAATAAACAGTTGTGCGGTAGTTTAGTCAACCAAAAACACGTGGAAGAAAAATATTTAATTCCTAAGACTGTTTATTTTTGCAGTAAATACAGGGTAATTTATAAATGAAGCGTTGCAATTACCTTTATATGCTAACCATGTCTACGTGAGGACGTTAGCCTTTGCACTGTGTTAACACGGAACAAACTGCAAACTAATTGTTAGTAATATCATGTTATATGCAAAAGTTTGTCTAACTAATGAGTCAGGATCTGATTTCAAGTTTTAAAAAATATTGTTTTTACCAAATGCTTTGTTTCAATAAAGTTTGTTATCATGAGTTTTCACTGCCGAGATATTATTTACATAGTCATATTCTTTCTCTTTTTTTAAAAAAAAAGCAATAAAAAGGATGGATATATGTAATCATGCTGGTTGAATAAATGAAACTTACAGTTATATGAGATCGAAACCAGAACCATTGATCGTGTTTTGTTTGAATAAAAATCTAATTTTATTTCTATCCATTCATTCACAAAAGTAACGGCAAATGAACTTTGTATGCATAATGAGCGTCTTTTTATTTTACTTTTGGACAATGTTCGGAATATTCATGAGATTAGTAATCACCATGTTTGCCTATTCTAATACTGGTTTTACAGATTATGGTGGTACGCCGTTTGTTATACTGAAAAATAAATTAAAAACCATCTATTAGGTTTTTACTCTGTGACGTGCGCATAACTCACACCTGTTTCATTGACGCGGTTAGATAAACATGCCGTTAACTTTATTACTAATCTAGTTGTCGTTAACATGAATTAAGATTTACGAGCTTACGCGATAATGGATAGGTTGGCCGCCCCGGCTCCGCACAGTCTGGCACGGTGGCCTTGAAGCGCCTTGAATTTACCTTACATCGTTGTCTATCATAATTATATACACGCTTTGTCTACGGTTTTGTTACGGTTTAACTTTTTTTTAATCTTCAAAGAATATTTATAATGTTTTGTATCAATTACTAGTCCCTTATTGTATTACTAATCTTTATAAAATGAGTTATAAAGCCGTATGTTTTATAAAATATACAAGTAACGTTTCAATAACATCATTGTTCTATTCTCATCTAAATCCAGTGATGGCATCACACATCAGAGCGGACCGACATGCCTGACAATTATGTTGTTTTTTATTTT
Source organism: Papilio polytes (assembly GCF_000836215.1). Lineage (NCBI taxonomy): Eukaryota > Metazoa > Arthropoda > Insecta > Lepidoptera > Papilionidae > Papilio > Papilio polytes. The sequence goes on along the minus strand of NW_013525024.1, from coordinate 1,448,053 downwards.
CCTTTTTTATTATCTGTGGCCGAGAGCGGCCAGACTCCGCCATGTCTAGTCTGTGACAGAGATCGAAACCTTGAACTTGGTCGGTCGTCGCACCCAACGCGACATTGTGCCAAAATGCATAAATATTAAGCGTGTAAATGATATTTTTTACAATGTTTTAAATCAATTTTAAAGCTACAGTTTAATAGCTTTCATGGTCACGGCTGATATTTTTGGAAAATTACATTTTTTGCTGTTAGTTTTATTTTATTGGTCAGCGCTTCTCGTGATTTCTAGTTTTTGCAAACAGTCTATGTCAATTTTATTTTCTGTTTAAAGGACGAGAAAACCTAATTTAAAGATTACTGGAAAACAAAAACATTTGACTTTGACGTCACGTTAATCGATAATCGATACATAGACAACAAGGTCGTTTTTGTTGACGTCATAGACTTTTAGCGACCAGATATTAATTGTAAATGGCAAATGTTTACCATTAGGATAAACATATTATCGATTGCTTCCAAACATGACAAAACTAAGCATAATTGCTTGTCGCATGATTTGTTACATAATTCTTTGGGGTTTTTAACAATTATTCTAAGGATCTATCTTATTAAGTATTAAGACTGTACAGTTATGTCCATAAACAAAACGATATATTTATTAGAAGTCTGTTACTGTAAAACAAATCCGCTCGTTTGATGCGGTGATATGTCCTAAGCACTATGGGATACGACAACACCGTACAAGGCACGGTTTGAGATCGATCGACATTCAACATATGTTCCGAGTACTTGAATATTCAATTTGGGAATACGACATTGGGAAGGCGCCGGCTTGGGTTCATATGAAATTGCTGTTCGAGATTTAATATGCTACTTTATGAAGGAATTATTTTATTTTGCAGAAATTATAAAGCATTTATGAGAAAATCATTGCCGATTTAAAATCAAAATTACTATTTGAAACTACAATATTTTTATCAATACAATAATCAAAATTTTTATCAAAACCAATAGATTCACCATTATTTGTAGAGGTTCACAGGACAAAAAGTAGCTACAAAAAACAACAATAATAAAATCCATTTCCGCAACATTAAAATCTGAAAAACAATTCTACTTTGGAAAAGAAAAGGGGTTACGTAAGACTTTATTTACCAACAAAAGAATAGGATTTCTTAACTTCATTTCGTAATTCTATTTGCATTTCATTGCTGACTTTAGTCTGTAACCGGATTCTTCCGTTCTGTGATAATCTCAAAATGAGGGTCACCGTATTGTCGCACCACTCTATCTGATTTGGACAACAGTCCAACAATATAACAATGCTTAGTACAGAGACAAGGCCAGGTGGACTTGGAATTCGTCCAGAATATTTATTCTAAGCGAAATTGCAATGCTTTGCGACCACTAAATAAATTTTAAATTTGCCTATTTTAAAATAGCATAAAACTACGGCTTCGTAGATAAATAAAATATTGTCTATGCCTAATATTAAATTAATGAAATACAAGATGTATGAATGTTGTTTTTATACATAATTGTGAGTAATTCAATTTCATAGCAAAAGCAGACTTCACTCGAAGTGAGAGGTGGAGTGGCACCAGTAGCCGTGGACCCTCATCACTGTCAACTGTCACAGTTGCCTCGCGTCTGCCCAATTTACTAACGGCTCTGTCATTATCACTCCCATTGTACGACCGAATCCGCCTCTACCAGTGTCATTGTGATGCCAAAGGTCTATTATGATAGTAATTTGCGGGGTTTTGTTCCTTTCACAACTGACCTTTGCTTCCATTTAATGAACATCCTTGCTGTTATTGTGTTGACCAAAATATTTACTTCTACTTAGATTTTTTTTGTTCCAAAAATTAAGTATTTTTAATTATGAAAGTTCCCGCCATGTACCAATGTGATTTTCGATTTCTCGAATTTTCATATGTATATAATTTAGCCGACGTTCTTACGGTGAAGGAAAACATCGTGAGGAAACCTGCACATATGTGCGAAGAAATTCAAAGATATATGTGAAGTCAACCAACCCGCACTGGGCCAGCGTGGTTGACTACGGCCTGGTCACCCTACCTTAGGGTAGGCTCCGAGCCCCTCAGTGAGGACGTATAGTAAGCTAGTGATGAGGATGATGATGATGATGATTTAATCTGAACTTTTGAAATGTATTATAATGAAATGCTTAGCCATTACAGTTCACAATATAAATATAACGTTATTAACTCGTTAGAGTCAAGCTCCAAAGGGTTTATTACTTACGTAGCCTAATATAAAATTTAATAAACCTTGACCTTTACATATTTTTAGAATTTTCATTATACGTTCACCGGAAACTTTTATATACGCTAGTTCTAAAGACCACTTTTTATATTATGTTTGTGAAATTTCATTAACATGACATAAGCAGATTCTTCTTCTACCAAATGAAAGTAACAAGGTAATCTTGTCTATACGGATTTTTGAAAATGATAGCTGAATTTCAGTGTTAAAGTATCAAATACAATTAAGTTGGAAACCGCACTCGCAGGCTTAAGTTGAAAGGAAAGCTTTGACCTTTGCTCAGGCTTCTGTCCCAGGGGATGCGGTTGCCTCTGAAAGCATTATTCGGTACCAACCTAAATCCAACGTCCGGTTACCTACACAACTACACTACACTGTTCCAAATTGGATCGTATACGGTTGCACTGTAACATTAACTGAAAAAGTATATCAATATGTACAACTTCTTCAGTTTGTAAGATTTTAACTGAATTTATTATTATTTATTTATTTGACTCCTTCAATTAATGTTAAGTGTGCCTATATGTAACTATTGTGTGTAAACATAGATCCACTGAATCTTAAATACATTTTCCACTCGTATTGAATATAGTTAGATATTATATTTTCTTACAAAAGAAAGTAAAATAAAACACGTCCTTTAAGATGTCCTTAAAATAAGAAAAGGTTAGATTTAAAGTATTTTCGAGGTCATTACAAAAGTAACTGTAACTTCTGAATGAACTAAAGGATGTAATACAGTAGAGTAAATAAAGTATTAATACATTTAATATCACAGTAGACATGGCGTAAAATTTGATTTGCATTTTACATGCCAGTGTGGCTTGCAGGGGTCCCACACCGCAAAGGGTCCGCGATGGCTACGCTTTTATCTTACATTACGGGGAGAAATACGTTAACCACAATACTGCTTTATTACTTATTCAAGTACTATATTATTAAAATGTTTTTAATTTAATAAGTGCTATTTTGCCGCCAAAAATGTAAGATGCTTGTAATAAAGGTACATTCTTTTGTTTTCATAAAATTTCATTTTTCATTGTTTTTGTATTGTTTCAGGACCTGTATGCGGAGGGCAGTGTTGCGGCAGAAGACGGGAGACGGAACTCAAGGTCTCTCTCAAAAGAATGATGGAGGACCGCGCTATATCTGCTACCAGACCTATTGCTGAACTGTTACTGGCTACGAGGCGGACTTTGCAAGGTAATAATTACTCTTTAGTTTAGTTATTTAAGGGAATGTTTTAATCAATTAGTTCCAATACTGTTGTTCGCGACTTAATCCACGGGAATAAAAATGTAGCCTCTGTTACTCTCTGATAACGTAGCTTTTAAAGGTGAAAGTTTTTGAGTTAATTTAATGGATGCAAAATACAAATCTTTCCTCTTTATAATATTAGTATAGATATAGATTTAATCAATCTAAGAATTACAATAGCTATAAAAAAACTACACTTGTTTAAAAATTATTCAAATAATATTGGTTTTTATTTTATTACTCACTTTATTAATTAAACATTCTACAAAGATTGGATTCAGCATAGTTTAGAAAGATTTATATTACAGTTAGCACTCTCTTTGTGAACTTTGATATAAAAGTAATTTATTCAAGGGTTGAAATTTAAATTCGTATTTTGTTTTCACGAAATCTCTTAAAGCAAAGTCGAGGAGAGCCTTGTTAAAACTATTACAAGTGGCCGCGTCTCTGCCGACTCGAAATATGGAGCGGAGTTTGCTGCCAGGAATTATAGATATTATGTTACGCAACTATTCGTACTATCCGGTGATATTTTCTCAAAGTTAATACATTTTTCACCATATTTTCTGTTTAAAAATAAATCTGAATACGATGTATTTGATTTATTTGCACTTTTATGGAACTATACAATACATTCCAAATAGACATTGTTCATATCCTATAAACCTTTTTAACAGCTCATATAAATTTTACAACCTTTTGGTTTATACTTTGTAGTTAAAAAGATTACAATGCGGCTTACAAAGTAAGTAAAACGTTTTCAAATATTTTTCTATCACCCCAAAATTCATATTTGAAATCTTATTTTAGCACATATCTTAATCAAGTGGGTCGTACTTTTACTGTAAAGGAGCACCTAGGAGCCCATAAACACACTTACTGTCTGATTTACTACTGTCAGAAAAAAAGCATTACAATATTTGTTTTGTTTTATGATGCAACTTAAGTTAATAGTCTTACAAAAAAAGTTAGTAAAAAGGTCTACTGTAACTACATTTTAACAATTTAATTATTCCGTTAGCTTTCTTGTTATCTAAATAATTTCATAAAATATGCACAAATAATATCGACGTAAATGTGAATAGCGTGCGGATTCAGTTTATCCGTTTGGTCCGGTCTGAGTGTGGAATGCGAGCCTTGATATGAGGGGTTGATGCGGTAATTACTAAGCCAAACACTTCACTGTTTATGTGCGGACAATGTAAATAGTTGCAATGCTATTTGCGGACCGTGGCCACAATTCTCTCCGAAGCGGCGCTTGTATGCTGTGTGTTTATTTAACAAGTGTACATACGTGTTGAATTTTGCCTATTTATATTCTATCTTAATAAAACAGCGTTATCTTAGAGGCTATTACTATAATTAATCAAAGAAGCTACCTTTAACAAAAATTATCTACCCTACTTACCTGTAATGCTACAGAAATTGGAATTCTATTCCATCGACATAAAGGCGACAGTTACACGACTTTACAGGTTTCGTAGAGTCATATAGGTCATAATCTGATATTCATTACATTGCGACGAGTCAGTTCCATTACGAGATTAAATGGCGAAAACGAAATTATGAAAAGTGAGTGCCGCCCGGCCTACGAGGTGGAATGTTAACAAATTTCTTTCCCTCATAATTCTAAATGTAGGTGAGAAAATGAAATGAATCTTTTCATAATAAAAGATTTTTTTTATTATTTACCGTTCTTTACAAACTTTTAATAAAATCCGGCGACGACGATGAGATTCCTTTAGCAATTCGGACTAATAAGGGGAGATAGTAATAATAGCAGAAGTATTTAGAAATCTATACAAGGTTATATTATTGTCCAAATGTAAATATATCTTTTATTCGATGTACTAAAAGCAAACAATGTTTTGACTACTACCAACCATAAATCACTGGCAGCCCAAAAAACTTAAAAGATAAACAAATCGCAGCAGTCAACGCGCAACATAAATGATTCAATCATGGCGTTTTAAAAAGAGGTTCGTTTGTTGATCATAGATAAAGATTTATTTATACCAAATGTAACGGATCAAAGCGTACCCTGGAGGCAGCCCTGCCGCGACACGTAGCGGCCGCCGCGTACAACAATAAATATTTTCGGCCCCGGGCTACACTCATCAGTGAACAGTTGTTTAACAAACACTCCCGGAGCGCCGACAAATTGGACACTCTGCAAATATGGCTGCAGCGAGCTCGTGCCCGTGTCCTATAAACAATAGACACGCGATGATGGAGCACGATATGGGAGATTATTGTTAGCGACGCACCTAACTTCATACACAGGGTGTTCTGAATTTAATTGATTGAAACAATTAATATACTGAGAAATTGATTTATCAGGTACATGATAAACTAACTAGATAAAATAAATAATAGTATCTGTATCTCGAAATAATAAAGTAACGAAAATATGAAATAACTAGCTTTTAATAACGAATTCTAACATAAATTAGGTTTGTTTATTGGGATTTTATGCTTATATCGTAAAGATTAATGATAGACACAAACGACGTCTCATAGTCCTTATAATCATATCAAAATGATGGTCATTATTGTTTTACCGTAAAATGTCTAGACACACGCAAAACCCGTTCTCATTGTTTCTTCCTTCTTATTGCGGACTAGAAACGAAATGTCATTATCTATGTTACCATTGCATAAACGAATGTAAATAGAAGGAAATGCATGCTCGATACTAAGTAAAAATCGTAGTGTTATTGTTAGCCGACCGGATTTGTATCCAGTTTAGAGATAGACCACCCAAAGTCACGGCTATAGTGGCTGCATTTCCATTATCGTGCACTTAATTAAAAATCCAAAATAATGTTGCATAAATCACTGGAAGACTTACCTTTTTCAAACATTGAAGTGTGAACATATAAAAAAGGGTGATGAGTGTATTTGCTTACACAAGTGGAGACTAAAATATAACATTAGCGAGTGCAACGACCTCTTTTATAAAAAGGGTAGACAGAACAAAGCGGACCCACTCTTCGCCCTCGGTTACACGCGGAAAGGAAATAATCTGAGAGTGCTAGACTCAGTCCCCTTTCACTATATTGTACCCCAGTTAGGTTCGGGACCTCCCTCGTGGACCCTCATTAGGGCACTAAAATAATTTTACCTTTGTACCCTGAGAATACCGTATACTGACGACGTGACCCGCATCATAATTCTGTAATTCGATACTAAAGAACTTGGAAGCAATGTAACCTTCAAATGTTTTCTCACCATCTTTGAAGTTTTCGAAAGTTTATAAGTGGTTTGTATTGTTTTTGTATCACATTTACCGTTAAAAGGAAAAGTTATCGAATATTCTTTGCCATTTATTGTCCCTTACTAAATATTAAAAGCAACAAAGAAATAAAAATGAAAATGTAAAATCACTTATTCCAAATGGAAAACAAAAATGGAAAAGCTAAACGACAAAAATAGAAATTTTAACAGAAGTTTTGAACAGAGCTTTTTGCATTTGCGATAATGGACCGACACTGGAGCACTAAAATATTTACGTTTACTCGGATTTTGATTTTTCAAAAGGTTACACGCAGAGTTATACATTCCCAGTTTTTATTTAGTTATATTTAAAGTATAACATAATATTTTATTTAAGAATATTTCCACCGGTAGTGTGATAAATTATTTTAATAATTAAATTACCTGCTCATACTATTAGACAGAGTGTCACATCTGTAACAATTTATAATCTTTGACAAATAGTAAACATAGAATTCATAAGTATCAAATAACGATAAGATATTTTAAACTATAGAAGCTATTATTCAGTCGATTCAAAAGCTTCCTATTTCCATTTATTTGTGGTTAGCAGAAGACATTTAAATTGAAATATCGACCGCATTCGTAACTTTGTTTGTTAATGGAGACCGCGAACAAAGCCATGAAACAGTCATTTACAACATTTTCTTGCGAAACATTTCCTTTCATCAACATTTATAAAGTTACTTGATGAACGACAGTTGTGTTTCAACTTAGAACTTCGTATTTCTTTTAGTTTTAATCAATATTACGATGGTTCACGTTTTCCGACTTTTATGTTATTTTAGTTTGTAACTATTTTAAACGCGTCAAAGATTCCCCTTTGAATCAATACACATAAAATTCTTGTAGAACTCACGTATTAGTACATTTTTTTTAAGTTCAAATGGATATTTATTGTTACACTTTGAATTGATTTAACATATTCTACGTGACATATATCTTTGCTACGCATTGAATATACATATTACAAAATCCTTTCACAAAAATTGGTAAACATTCGGTCCAGCGGTACACGTGCTAGCTTCATATAAAACACCTTATAAATGTGTAATTTTCTCTTTTGAAACGGCGATTATCTCAATATTTGTATTCGTGGCAAAGTTCTCAACGGTGGGTCGACATTACGTGACCGGCTTTTTAGATTTTGTTTCCAGTGTACACACTTTTTCACAAGATTTTCATTCGCAACGTTTTCTTTGCTTTTATTTAATAGGGTGCGCAAGTCTGTTCTGATTTTAAAATACCTTTCAACGCTAAGGTCCCAATATAAATCGAATAGGGATGATGTCACAGGAATTTTTAGGGTAACATTTTATGTCATTTTCAGTTTTATATAGCCATACTGTATATCGCTGTATCTAGCCTTTTGTAGTTACATAGAAGTAAGTTATTGCGCAAGGACATATCCTTGCGCAATTATACATATATAATAATACTGTCTAATTAATTCAATTTAGTTAGAAAAGAGAAGACGATTCTACAAAGTAATAAAAAGCAGTTATAAAATAAAATATACAAATCGCGAACAAAGTAAAGCAGTCTGTAATTAACTTTGAAGACAAGTGCGGGACTTGTTTTGACTTGTATCTGACAGTGACAGATTCTGCAGACAGCCTCCAGGGTGATAACATTCTCTGACTGAGACAGTCACATACAGAAGATAACTTGACGTTACTATAAGTGTACAACAAATGTTGTTAAGTTAGAGAAAATATGATAAAAAGAAATTTAAAATTGATATATAAAAAGAATAAGACTTAATTTTCCATGTTTTGTAAAACAAATTGGTAAAGCCTTTTTTTTCTCTATCAGTTTTAAAATTGTATTGAGAGATGATTGTTTTTCGTACAATTCTAGGTATTATTGTATCCGATTTCGCCGGTCTAGTGAAACCTAATTTCCTCTTTTGTGCGCGACGTGCCACGTCTAGTAAGTTTCTCCCCTCGGACTATACGAAGGTCGTCTGGAGGTCTCGGCCGGCGCTGAAGACACGAATGACATTTATTTATCGAACTAGCCTCAAGCGCCGAATGTCGTGGATTTATTTTTGAAATAGCAAAAAGCGCCCTACGACATTAATCTTGTCATATCATAAAATAAGAAGGAGTTCGTGTTATGTTATTTAATGTGTTATGCAAAGTTAGTTGAATATTTGATATTCGATTTAGAAATTTTATTTAGTTCTATTCTATTTAGAATACTGAATACACCTCATATGTTTAAAATGTTATTTATAATTTATTTGTGGTATTACTAAAGTATTTATTTATTTTATTCAGGTTATTTTGATTTTATTACAATAATGTTAACTTAATAATTAAAAATGTAGAAATTTCATATTTTTATTCTTTGATTGATTGAACCAATAATGTACAAAATGTATTTAAGTCAATATACTTCATCGTTAACCTAATAATAGTACAATATGCTTTATTGAAGGTCAAGTGCTAATCGAAAATCGATATTGCGAGATCGATGGCGAAAGTCGGCAAACTAAAGTGAGGTGCTTTAGACCTGTGGTACTTTGCACTTAAAGTTAGCTAAGGAATGACGGCTAAGTTATTACTCTTTGAGAACAAGTCTTCGGTAATTAAATGTTCTAACTTAACTTGTATTTCAATAGCTTCCGACTATTACAAAACATCTTGATGTAGTCAATAAATTCAATCAATTTGAAATCGATTCATAGTGAAAATATTACAGCTGTTACCAATTTTTGTACAGATTCGTATTTTAAATGCAGTAAAATGTAAAATAAATTTAATGTTAAGTTAATAATACTTGCATGTGAAACATGAATGCGAATTTTAAGGCGTACGTTGAATAAGTATACTCGTTGGTAAGGAAAGCGAGAGACGTGAGCCGTCGAGTTTTATAATATTTAAGGCTGAATGGAATGAACACTCGTACTTACAGCCGGGCTTTGCGTTAAGCCTCTGAATACCCGTCAACATTCAACTCACTGAAAAGCATCTCAAGACTCCTACATCAAACGGCCGCTCACCACGCTTATAAATATTTAGACGCTTCTAATGTTTTATAAAACATATAATATGCTCAAAGATTATACAGATAACGTGTTTTTTTAATTAAATACAAGACGTTGCTCGCCGTTGTAAACGTAGCGATGGATGTAATAACACGGTTTTAACACCCTCGGTATTTGATGACCGCGTAATGTGTCTTGTTTACTATAATTCTATGTTCTCGGTAATAAACATTTTTATTCCACCTTTGTTTATAACAGATAATTTTTCACATTTATACTCACAGACAGACATTGTATACTCACTTAAAATCTAATCGTCGTATACAAGTGATATTAAGTTGTACATATTATCTGAACTTCGGATAGTAAATGGTTATAAGATTTTTTATAACCTCGCTGAGTAACAATGCAAAACACTTTCGTATTTACTTTTGTGGTACAATTGAGCATTCCTAACATGGCTGCGTGGGTGACATAAATGTGGTCTTTAAGATAAAACAGCCGCTCGGTAATCGGATCACTTTTACATTTTCGAAATAAATTTATTTTTCCCGGACATTGGAATGCCGCGCGGCGTTAATCCCCCCCTTCTTCCTGCACAGCGATAACACGGAGAATGCGGGATAGCTAGATGTGGATTCAAATCAGATAAAAGCTACGTTTATACTAACACATATGGCTTTGTTAATATTAGAATATAATTCATTCCACAAACATATCGCTTCATTTTGATTTAGAAGCAAATTTGTGAGAAATTTATAACAAACTATCTATCTCGAATGGATTAAACGATAGACGAAGCTATTAAACATCAATTACGATGTGTCGACATTTTAAGTATGTTATAACATCCTAACGTTGTTCTATTTTAAATTTTATTGCTTCAATGAAAGACTTTCAAATCTATTAATATGTGAATTGTGATAAAAGTTACATTACAAAATAGGCTGATCGAATTTTTTTTTACAACTATAAAGCGATGATAACGCAATTAATATTGTCTTTTTCAGTGATTTTGACGTTTGATATAGATAATTATTTAATGTCTATTGTCCACAGAACATCTAACAGCACTCTCACATCAGTCACAAAACAAGACGTCCGTGCTCTTCCTACAACTGTACAGAGTGCACGCATCCCGAGCGAGAGGTCCTCTATCCGCACTATATGACGACATTCG
>NW_013525024.1:1434752-1436961 GCF_000836215.1 Papilio polytes | reverse complement strand
GCCGGAGTACGAGGCGTGTTTGCAAGATGCGTACGACGCGGTGAAACCATTCGGAGAAGTACCACAACAGGTAATTTATTTTGTATCTTTTGAGAAATAGAAACTTGAACAATTGAATGTGTTTTACAATTAGTGTAATACACAAATACAAATCCCTTTGGCTTTTATTTATCTAACCAATGTTATAAATGCGAAAGATTAGATGGATGGTTGTTTGTTAGAGTTTCTAGCCGGCTGAACAGATCTGGATCAAATTTGGCATAGATGTAGAATGTAGTCTGGAAGAACACATAGGCTACTCATTATTTTTTTTTTAATTCTACGCGAACGGAGTAGCGGGTTAAAGCTAGTTATTTTACATTTATCCTACCGAGCGAGGTTTGTCCTGACCTCAGTTATCAGTTTATTGAACTACTATTTTATCATATTAAAGTAAAGCCAGGCAAACCGGTGCCAACAAACGTGTTAACTAAAGCCTAAAGTATAATTTTCTTTCAGCTGGGCTCATCACTATCACGTTCAATGGAAGCGGCGCGCGTACTGCTGCAAGTGCTAGCGGTGGGGGCAAGCGCGTTGACCGCCAGCGAACAGCTGCTGGTCACCAGCAATGAGGAGTGCCAGAACAAGATATTGGTGGCCGCGGGCTGCGCGTACTGTAAAGGCTATGATGTCAGCCCCTGCCAACACTACTGCTTGAACGTTGCACGAGGGTAAGTGGCAAAATAGTACTTTTTTACGAGGATAAACTATTAGTATTGATTAGTTAAAACTAAAATTTGGTTTTCGTCGTTTTCTAATAAACGATTTTAATTCTATATTTTTATCTTGTGTTGGTGTGGACTAAAATAAATAAACTAATTTAGGATGCGTACAAACTATAAAAGTAAAGCGATACAAAACTCTTCAATAGAATACTACGTATTTCAATTGCTCTCTTGAAACTTATTCGGGCTATACAAAATGGACGAAACTACAGTGACACGAGAGTGCGCAAGTGAATTACCCAAACCCCTTGAGGTCTTGTCTGGTCGAGATTAATTGGTACGACAATTAGAGTTAGCATACGGACAGCTCAAGGACTTTTTAATCTAGAACTTTCTGTGAAATTCCTAAAATAAGAAATGATCTGATAGAGACAATTTTTAATCTATTAATCTATACTATTATAATAAAGCGTAAACACACACTTCTTTGTTGCCTAAGATGTCAGCAATTACAGCATATTTTTGAATAATTTTCTTTTTAATAAAAAGCCCTACACTTACGTCACGCTTTAGGCTATTTATTTTCACGCCATTAAACTTTGGAGGTAAATATTTTGGATAAGAATCCTAATGTGAGAAAGAGACCATAAGTTGCTACCAACATCAAGGAAGCAAAATTGCCAAGGTTGTCATGTCATGTCATTTTGACATTTGCTATTGTTAATTTGACAAATGTAAACAATAAAGTAAAATTTTTATAATTTCATGCGGTTGAAGCCGCACGGGAACAGCTAGTTAACAACATAAAATTCATCCCAATTTTAGTGTTAAATAAAACCAAAACAAATATAAAGTGGAGTTTACTATTACACAAACCCGAATGCTAATTAGTAATAGCACGCATTATAAACTAACTATAAAGTCTTAGGGATCCCATAAGAAAGGCAAAAAACCCCTTAAACATTAGAGTAAAAAAAACTGCTAATATTTATCAAATCAGAAGCCGCACGTTCCTAGAAAGCTGTCCCTCGATAAAGTCGTAGGTAATTATTTTGAATATACAATTTTGTACCTGCTACTTTTGTGTTGTGATAGAAAGGCCGCTAGGTAATATAATGTGTACACAAGTTTATGAGGACATTACTGCGGCGCCCTGCCGCGCCGTGCGGTCTCCCTGCCGCACTGCCGCACGATCACGACCTGCAGCTTTAACGAGGCATCGTTTAGGGACCTTTCAAAGAAACCTTATCATTTAATATGAACGACAGTGTAGATTATTATTATCAGTAGGATCAATGTTTATTAGAACCATCTCTCACCGTTTTCGATATTTATGTGGTTCTATTCTTTCAAATTCTTCTGAATATTAGTATTTGACGCGATTTTAACTTAGCATCATTGTGTTTGGTGCAGGTGCATCGGGGCGCTGGTATCAGAGCTGGAAGCGCCCTGGGCGGGCTACGTGGAGGGCGTGGAGCGTGTAGCTCGTGCTGACGCCGATGCGG
>NW_013525024.1:1411771-1434643 GCF_000836215.1 Papilio polytes | reverse complement strand
TTCAAATGAAAAAATACGTCAGTATTATAAGGTCTTTTTTCTATAGAATTGTAAACAAAGTCATAAATTCTACCTTCAAATAATTCAAGCCCACATCCATCATTTAAATCCGAGCCGGCTCGGCTTCTAGAAAGGTTTACGTCACACAAGATATATTGACAGGTGCTCCGCTTCTGCTGAACAAGATAATTTTCTAGTCAGCCAAGTTACGGCCTCGACTCCACAATGACTCGCTATAATTTTGTTTGATATACTGGCGTACTGGCAGTTAATAGAAGTTGCGCATTTCGCACGCTATTTTAGCATTAAATCGCCTTTAAGTTCATCGAACCGCGCGCCTCGTACCACGGTATCTCATCGGAGTCGCACTACTAAAGTTTCGCGGGACACGTCAACGCGGAATATAAAGTTATATAGTGCTGAGTACTGTCCCACAGTTTGGCTTCGTGCCACGGACGTTTCGAATTCCATTTAGTGGTACGATTCAATTATTTTCCGGTTATCGCCTTTACGTAGCCTTTACAGCATTTGCATTCAGCTTTCCCAGTAATAAAAGTTCCGCACACGTTTACTTTGCGGTCCATCCAAATGTCGTAAAGTCGAACGTATTCGTAGATTAGTTTCACTCGGTGTTAGGGGGTCGTAAAAGTGGATTGAATGAGTCAAACAGCGATATTGCGACAACATAGGTCACACGTGGGCGTCGACTGTTCGCAGGTGTTTTTGCCTTCAATGGTTTTAGATTCGAAACGATTCGATTAACATTATTAGTTGCACATGCAAAGAGTAGGCGAAATATGTTGCGTACTGAGTACCGTCGAAGGATTACAAATTAGTATTGTTTAAAATAATTATTTTAATAAACGAAAACATAGATAAGTGTAAAGCAATATTTCTCTAACTTTAGCAGGAGTCTTGAATAAATTCAAATATAGTAGGTTGAAAAATAATTGCTATGGGTGTAATAACTTATACGGGTACAGTTAATAAACTTGTAAAATTGTATCTTGGGTCCGTGCAAATAGAAAGGCTCGTAAAATCGTAGCTTATTCTGGCAGCTAGAGCAAATGGATATCGTAAACACCCAGCTTAGTTTACTTTACGACTATTGGACGAGATATTTGCAAGCCACTGTTTTAATAAACAATTTCCTGCGTGTAATTTATATGCAGTTGCATTTGATACTACAGTGTATCTTGTAACTTAATATGAGTATAAAAATTAATAGAATGCAAGAAACAGCCGGTTAAGGACTTCGGTGGTGAAGTTAAGCATATTAATGTCACGAAAAACGTAGTACAAACATTTACACATGGTAGAGGACTTAAATTAACCGGACGAGAATGGTAGTTCTAGAAAAACGTGCTAAAATCACAATAAATATAGATTCATAATCACTGTCTACCACTCTAACTTAATGGGATAAATATGTACTTGTTTATTAATTTAGTAATGAATTAATTTGTCGTTTACTTACGGCTTCTGTATTTATTTAAACTTTATTATAAACACTTCAGTCTAGGCGTTCTCTACTAATTAACCTAGTTAACAGGGAATCGAGTCTCAACGTTTAAGCAAACTTTTTAACACAATTATACCCATACCAAAAGCTAGAATAGAGAGCATAATTCAAACTCCATACTAAATTAAATAAAATCCCTAGTAGTTTAAATCATTCTTGGCTGCAATAAAACGGAAAATAGTACTAGTTTTACAATAACTAGGTTATTAAACATTTTAGATGATGATGATAGAAGTCTAAGAAAAGTACACGTGAGTCGCAGACATATCATACTCGTATAATTAAAGCAAAAACGAAGGAAATTATATAAATAGTTAATGGGCAGACAAAACACAGACATCCCGTTGAGTCATAAGTAATGTTACTAAATGCTTATGTCATACAGTTTCCAAGGACAACGTTTCCGTTTTAGGCAACGTCCGATTCGTTGTTACGTAAATGGTTCCAATGAATGAACTCTAGGTTCGTATTTGGTGTAGTGTGTCGCTAAAACTCTGTATCTAAACATTGCCTAGTTGTCATTTAGACATGTGAATCAATCCATAAAATAAAAGATGAGGTAGAATTGTTAGAAAAACATGTACATGTTATAACTTTACGTTGCAGGCTTGATTACATTTTACGTCTATAAGTTAACGAAGTATTTTAAATTCTAAAGTTGAAATTCAGAAATCTAGAGAAATGTTGACTTTCAATTTTCATAGTAAAAGCACTGCTTCGAGTTTTGCGGCCGCGTTCAATCGGCCCGAATTCAATTTACTTTCATCTCAGAAACTTTGTGAATAAATTTTAGATTCTCAGCCTTTAAAATAATGGAAAATGGATCCGTTACGCTCGCTACTTTTTTCTTCGTTCCCCATTTAATAACGCCTAAGAAGTAATCAAGTTTTGAAGTATTAATGAATGCCGAAAACCAATTTATTTTTGAGGAAAAATGTTTATTTATTAAAGTTCATTCAAGTTGAATAAATGAGTGTTTATGTTTAAACATGAATTATATTGAATTGGAACAACAGACCATTTGGGTATTTCGATTATTTAATCGAATTTCGAAACAAGATATTTAACAATAAACCGTTTTAAGATAAGCTCTCAATCGGAGTCTAACATCAGTTTTAACAAATTATAAAATGCTCCATAGGCTACCAATATCATTCGTCATAACTATTTCAAATGCAAAATAAATGCAAACGTTAACGTCTTGATTCGACATAAACGTTAGATCTTTTCACAAAATCTCTCGTTTTGCAGCTTTGTGTGAAACGTTAAAGAAAAGTTCCTTTTCGCGCACCGTCGTAAAGACTTCCTGCCAATGGAACCGTGTCAAGTTGTCGTAACGACTCGGCGCTGATGCACCTTACAGTCTCACTTCTATTTTACTTTTGGCAGAGACAATTCCTCGTTAGTCCGTTTTTAATACTGAATACTGTGAAATATTTAAGAAGTCTTCCTCAAAGATTAAAGCGAGAAACAAGTGGTTTACAAAAAAAAACTATTGCATTTTTTGTTTCTAAATATCAGCGTGCCCTACGGAGTGTCGGCCTTGCATGTACTGCTCTTTCATACATCTAATCAGATTACTTAATGATTTCACTCCCTTCTTGTGCATTTCTTCTCACGCAATTCATGCATACTCTTTTCGATCTACCTACACATTGGAAGCTATTTAATGCAACCTCAATCTACTGCTATATCTATTACATGTAATTTTATCTTAATTCGACAACGTAAATGCATGAAACGAAATTGATGAATTTAAAATTTAATTATCGTAATAAACACAATTAACTTAGTAGTCGATTTATTTTAACGTGTTAATTTCCCAGACTAATTAGATTCTTAATTGACTTTTTAATTCAATTCAAATTTAGTTAATGTTCAGTGATCTCGTATCGGTCTTAAGTTCTTCGAGGGTAGTGTCTTACTCCGTCAAGTTGGAGTGCGTTCGCTGGCGCCTGCCCACGCGGTGAGCTTTCACCTCGCGGAAGACGATAGAGGGACAAGTCTTAAGCTGAAGCGGACAAGCCTATTAATATTTTTTATTATTGTTAAGCTTATTAATTTTCGGAATTATTTACGTCAATCTTTTTTTAAGCCAGTCTACATCAATCTATCCGTGTTTTCGCTAGGTTTTTGAAATATGAATTCCCACTGATAAAAAATGAGACACTTAAAAATAAACATTTACTCGATCACGCTCATAATGGAATGTAAACATTGACGTTGGTATGATGACTCTCGGTGGTATGCGTATGTATACTTTTTGTCAAAGAATTGTAAATATCCTGCAAACAATCTACCGCGTGTGCGTATACAATACCATGCGCCAAATTGAATTGAACTTCCTATACATACATATATACTTGTAAAAACTTTATAAGATTTTTTAGTAATGTTTCTTTGAATAACAAAGTGGAAAATTTGAAATCCCAAGTACATTAAAAACTTGCACCATATTATACCGACTGAATGTACCGGTGCGCGTGGGCAGCATGACCGCTCGTGCCTTGGGTCATGACCCACGCCCACGCGCACGCGCCGCCGAGACTTTCGTAGACACCACTCGGAGACGCAATTTATTGATATATTGCAGCATCACACTTATTTATTGAACTTAGATACTTTCTTTACAACCGCGATAAGTTCAAGCATCGACTACCGTTTTTGTTATTGAGATATTTGAATTTTAATAGCTGTATGTATCATTTTGAATTTTGAAAGCGATACGCAACGACTTGTGGAACTTGGATGGGTCCATTGTATCGGTACACAAATTGATGAACAGACCAGTGTCTTTTATTACCACATAATTGTCACCTGTACTAAGTAATTTGTTATGAGACAATACATTTACAGAAGAATTATAATAAAAAAAACCATTGACCTTTAAAATAGAATACCTCCTTCTTTTGGGAAGTCAGTCAAAAAGTAATTAACTATGGATTGAAGTACAGTTTTATTTACTTGTCATAGTTTTGGTACTACTTAGAGTCGGAAATCTTGCTGCAATCACGCTATCGCTGTTGCATGAACTAATTGAACAAATGGGTTCATCCAATTGAAAGAACTCGAAGATTTATCGCAGGCGGGTTGTTTTGTATTTCATTGAAACGAATTTTTATCGTTATTTTAATTCTTACGTACGGTTCGCTCTGTGTTAGATGTCCCATATATTACGCTAGTCTATTATACATTTAAACGAGACATTCTTTCCAATTTGATTAATTGTTTTAATGTAATAGAATTAATTTATTGTTTCCCACTAGTGGGTGACATACAGAATATTATCATATGTTAGTCTACAACGGCAATTTTTCTTCTATGATAATTTTTTGTTGTTTAATAATATGTAATTCTATATTATTATATTAATTATTTTATAAGTATTGTGTCAAATTTCCGAATAATCTATAATTAAAACCTTTAAGCTTACTGTAAAATTTATTAGATGTACACAAGTACTAATCTCCTGCATAATAAATAAACAATAAATCTTATAAATAGAATCATTAAGCAATTAAAGCATGCACCACATCGGAATTAATCAGGATAGACACGCAGCGCGGTGTTCGGCGACGTGCCTAGTGCGGACAGAAACAGTTTAGCGCCTTAACACCGGCAATAAACCGGCATCCGGTTGTCTTTTGAACAATAAAATTATCATAGCGACATCATTGTGTAAATTCCAAGTATTCAGAGTTCAAATGATTGCGTGTAGACGCCGTTCGTTACCGGCGCACAATTTATTATTGCCCATAAAGGTCAAGCATTCCTCGACGAGTCGCGTTTGCTCGTAGATACGCTGAGCCTACGCGATTTACAATCAACGAAACTTGAGAAGTTTTCGAAATAAACTGTCGACTAAATTATTATGTAACACGGTTCCAATTTACAGGAAGAATTAATGAAGACATTGTAATAAATCTATACCTTTAGTGTTTAAGTAGGATTCACTTTCTCCATTATAAAAATTAAAACTTTTATAGAGTACCTTACAAAAAGTAGAGTGAAATTAATTAAAGTAATTAGAGAGTCTGGATTTTCTGGACATCTGGACGAAGAAATTGTACCTGCTTTTACAGAAGTCATTGCTAAATGAGGAACATACTTATTACCCTGCATAGTAGCAAAGTAAGACTAGACGTGGACATCCTGTAAAAATGTTCCCTCTGTTATTATTTTAATATCCTTTATTGGATCCAAGTTTGAACGGTTTTCAACTTTTACCCCTTTAAAGTTGACCCGCGCTGTTTCTTGCGTTAGAAAATATTATTCTTAAGAAATTGGCAAAACAACAAACAAACTGAGTATATTTATGTTGAGTTTTAAAATTACAACAAAGTTCTTTTTTTATTTTCTGTAGCTTTTACCGGTCTTGGCTCGAATTTGAAATAATATTGTTTTATTTAGAATTTTCCATCCGTCAGTGGGAATTCGAAAGGTATCGTATTTTTAAACGCTTACGGTTTTATCCCCTTTCTTCTTTTATAAGCTCTAGTTATGTTTGGATTAAGTATATTGTTATTATTTAACATGAAAACTGAACACATTTTATTAATATTTTAATAATTATCAATATATAATATTATAAGTTGAATCTTGGGAAGCGGCTGTCAATATTAAATGATTGCAGTTACGTTAATCGACATTACGTAAGTACGGATGTCAGCTAATCGATTAAAGTACACTTTGATTATGGTCACTTAACAATCGCCCACGCGATTTATTTGTGTTTATTTTAATAGTACATCGATTGATGGTTGTATGAACTTTGACAGGTTTTCTCCATCATGATTAACGTTCGAATACTAGCGGTCTTATGCCAGAAAATGATGTTAAGAAGCCTTTTTGTTTTGAAACTTTTCCCGTTAAACAAAAACTCTTGAGATAGGACGTCATACGTTTAAGGAACCTTTCATATCCCTACCTACATAAAGTTTACGTGAGAGTCAAAAGAACTTGTTGTTGCTCCCGACTTCGACTGCGTGAAATTAAAAAAATATATATCCTATGTTCACTCAATGATGACGTAGCATAGTAATGGTAAGAATTTTGAAATCGGTTCAGTAGTTTTTAAGTTATTTTATTACATACAAAAATACAAATCTTTCCTCTTTATAATACAAGTATAAATAAAACCAGCAAACGTTCCATATTAAAACATGCGTCGACCTCTATCACCTTTGGCAATTCCCATTCATCATTGTCTGTATAACTTAACGCTCTTAATTTTTGAATGTCAAAGCATCCGGATAAAGTGATATATGACGTGACTCACCAAGGACACGAACAAAGCCCGGCTGATGTTACAATTAATGTAATTAAACAACGAACAATGGCGTTACTCATTCGATACGTAAAGGATGTTTAATTATTCGCACAGATTATGCGTAGAGGCCCTGCGTAAAATTAATTATCTATCGCGTATTTCAATCACAGACTAGAACTATTATCGCAAAACAATGAATTAATTGAGTTACGATTGAAGTTGTATTTTTAAAATTCAACCCCTGTTGTTGCACGTAACACTTTCTTTTCAAAGCTAAAACATCAAATATTATATAATAGTAATAGCCTGGGGCATTTGTACGACGTATGCATCGTTTTAAAAATAAACCAAATTGTGACAAAATGAAATCGAAGTTAGTTTCAATAATTTTTATGCAATAATTCTTAACATAAAATCTTATTTATAATACAATTTTAAGTATATTAAACTTAAATATTCGAATAAAATGTGGATAAAGTCTAATAATTTATAACAAGTTATCAATCTTATTGTAAGTTCATTCGTACCAAACGTTGCCCGGGGTGTCGTTTTCCCGATTTGCCGTATATTATCTATAACTTCCTTTATACTCGTAATTACTGGCCAGTGTTGCGACTGGCCGTATAAGCAAAAAGTTTTTATATAAGTTGAAACTTTTTATCGAATGCGATACAATCCGGTCACAGTCGTGCAAAAGACTGGCACTAATGAATATTTACTGTATTTAGCCAGGGGCATCTTTACATTTATTGAGTTCAGTTTGTAAGCAAAAACTGAATAAAATATATAAAAAACGTTTTACGCACGGCTTTATTTGTATGTTTTAACTTAGAAATACACGTGAAATCTGCCTTATGTTGAATTGCGAAGTTATAAATAAATGTTTAGAATAAACTTTTTATTATAACTTACATTTAACATTTGTTCAACTCGTCTTAAAGCTATTCATTAGCAGAATAGCAGTAACATAATTTTAATTCACACTAATTAAGAATGGGAAGTGCAAAATGGAACTGAACTCGTACGACTCGGCCGTGAACTTCCTCTCGGTTGAGTAATTAGTGTCGGAATTTATCTACAAAGGACCTAATTATATACCAAATTGCCAAGAATTCTACAAAGAAGTAGCGAGTACTGCTTTTTTATAATAATTACATTAGTAGTTATTGCAGTAGAGAGTATGCGACTATTTGCGTCGGACGCAGGGCCTGCTCTTTGTAGTTTATTTGCGTGTGTCGCGAGTCGCTGCGGGCGTTCACACGGTTATAGAGTTGCCAGTTAATTCCTCACCCCATTACCTTAAACAGGCTGGAAAATTGCTGCACATTGTTTGATATGAAATATTAAATTTTTATTTTAAATTTCGAAGTTAAAATTCTCTTCCGCTTGTTAAATTAATTAGGCACTACAGGGTGCTAGTTATATCGACATTTACGTTGCACCCTAGTTGTAAAATTATGAAAATTGAAATTTATAAACCTAATGATTCAATAATGTAGTTTTCAATAGATTTTTGGTAATATGGATAGTAAAACAATTTAAAAATACTAAAATATGTCACTCTTTGTTTCACAAAAAAAAATACTACTGTACTGATTATTAAACAACTAAAAGACGAAGATACCCTTATCACAATTAAGGCAGATGCAAACCTTTTTTAAGAAAAGAAAAATCTTTTCTATTCCGCTTTATCTTATTAAAAACGAAGTTAATTTTGAGACGAAGTTGACGACTTAACGAGCTTAAACAGCTGTTTCGTTTGTCACAGATTGTATTGTTAAATTTTATTTAAGTTTTATCATAGTATCTAAGTAATTCCCTTTATGTGATAACAAAATGGCGTAAAAAGAATTATTTCTCTTTCAGTTATATTATATTAAAATGTAGTGATTAAATTTGTAAACCTTGTTACAAATCTTTATAAAGAATTTAATTTTTTCATATTGTATGAATCGTAAACACATATTATTCACCTTTCTATATGAATAATTATTAATTAATTGGTAAATTTGAATATAAGCTAGCAACATTAGTGGTAGAGTCGCCGGTGCGGGTACGGGCGTGCGCTATTTCCGCACGAATACCGATCTCGCGCTGATAATATTCGCGTTCCCCACAGTCCGCTCCCCGCATCCCGCACCCCGCGGCGACCAACAAATCACACCACTTACCGCTCGTTAGTTAATCATCGACACGTCTGCAATATACCACGATTTCTATCTGAACACATTCCTCGATGCAACACAATAACTCAATTGATTCCTAAGAAGATAGCATTGTTCCAACGTGCCAAAGGATGATAAATGATCTTGGGATCAACACAACTATTTTTAGAAACAATGAGAAGCAGTAAGTCTGATGTGAATTAAAATTATTCCAACAATTATCTATAAAAGTACTTTAAAATAACTACTACTTTTGTCACGAATCAAACTAAATCATTGGAAAATTATGTATTAAATATCGTGAAACAATTGCCTTTGTAAGTTCAATACCATTTTAAGAGCATGCGCATCCCTGAAACTAAACTATCGCACAACTATTTAGTCTCTCTTGATTCCTGTGAGCTTATATACAGATGCACATACTACTCGATATTTAGTTGTGCAGAGAAACAGTTGAATTGCCTGCGAAACAATTGACAATCGCACAACATTTATGCTATAGTTTATAAAGTGTTAAACATCTATTCTTTTTGTCTATAGGTCCGTCAAGAATGTGGATCTCCAACTACGTTAGATGTTTCCGGTCTCACAGCGCCGACTCCTACACCGGGAGCGGCGAGACGTGACGCCCTGCGCGCACCGCCACCAGACACTGAACTCCTGCAGTTCGCTGCCACGCTCGCCGCCAGCAAGAAACTCTTCTCCGGCTTAGCTGATAAGCTGTGCGATGAACCTGAATTCGCTACCGAAGGGAATACAGAATGTTGGAACGGCGAAACTGTTGGAGAGTAAGTATCCTTACCAAATATCGACGAACATTCTAAAAAGGGCTTTCTTTGTTTATGTTTAAAATCACATGCACAAGATTTCTTGTAATCGTGAAAGATGTGTTAAAAAAACAAACCAATAATACAGAAAATCGGCTCCAATTGCAACTTTGAATCCAATAAACCCAATAAGTAGTGAAAATTATAAGCCAATATATGGCGAATATTTAAATGGTTTTATTTTGTGCAGATACACGAAACCGTTGGTGGCTTCAGCATCGAATAGCGATCAAAAATACAATCCCGAGATAACGTCCGGCGTAAAGCAGGATTCAAGAGTAGCCGCTTTGGGAGACAAACTGCGACAAGCGAGACAGGTATGTATGATAAATATTAAAAGGTTTATACTCTTTGATGTAATAATACCACCACTTTAATACTTTACTGAATAAACTGCATCTAAGCTTATTTAACAAGCGTTTACCGTTAGAATTGAAATAATATTTGTTTGAACAGAGTAACACCATCATAAAGCAAACTTATTGCCAGTAATTGGATTTTCCCCTATTACTTTAGCCAATATATTCCAATCATTTAATCTCGTCAAGTTTACAGCTGCAGGAAAATAAATTAGTTTTTTGTGAACAGTGATATCACGATATAATAAAGCGTAAACCAGTTTGTGAATAATATCGAACTAACGACTCTAGATGACGCGTCTGTTGCATGTCTTATTACGTAGCTTTTTGTCACCTCATCTATCGAAAGTTTTTGTGTGACGGTGATAATGAGCAGTACTTTTATTGCCAACATTTCTCTGATCATTTGCAACTGACATTTTATTCTCTTAACTTTAACGATGTATAGAAGAACAGGGCACATTAAGTAAGGAGACTTCAAAGGTATCTATTCCAACAGTTGCTAGTCTCCCACTCGTGGGGCGCTGCGCCAGCGGCTGAAGCTTTCATGCAGGGTGACGAAGCAGGAGACGAGGGTTCAGGCTCGGGCAGGAGCTACACGGATGATGACGCGGCATATGATGCTGAAGGCTCCGGCGAGGAGGGTTCGGGGGCTCAGGATGTCGGTGAGTACTTGGAAGAGTGACTACATTGACACATACAATTATAGATCGAGAAATATTGAAACAATACGACAGCGAAAACCACCTAATCTGGATATGGTTAGAGCTAGAGTTAACAGTAATTTTTGTTTGTCCTTCTGTAAATATACCTTTCATTTCAAAATAAATAACGAAGTAAGCACATTCAAGTATATCCATGAACATTAAATACACGACGTACTGCTGGCGTACAGAAATAAATTAGTAAAACTATACTTAACATTATTGTTTTATGCATTCGTATGATGCTTAACATGCGGTGCACAAGTTGCGCGCTGTAGGAAGTTTGCGTAAACTTTCAACCATGTTTTCAGCATTGCGAACATGTTTGCTAAACTTTGTACGGAGTCAAAGTCCGGATAAAAATGCATTTCAAAACATTATTACTTCGGATGCATATTATAACCTAGTTTTTAATTAAGCCATTTTTATATGAAAATCACGTTAGAAACAAACACCGTTGTGAAACTATAAGGTTAAAATTTATGTTAATGCGTTGATATTTATAATGATTATTATTTTAACAGGGAGCAAGACATTCGTCAGAGAAGAAAACACGTATTCTTCGACGGAAAAGACATCAGCGGGCACTCGTACACAACCTTTGCTCGCGCTTACATTCGTCGTGGCCATCTTACGTATCACCAGCTTCTAAGCTACCCTTTGAACCTTGTGACACAGTTCTGGGCTCAGACCCACGCAGCCTACGATTATATCAGCGCGCGGTGTGTATCGGACTTTAGTAGTAGCGAAATAAAAGACACGCGATCGGTTTATTTATAAAAGAGTATTCGAATTGTAGAATAAACCCTACTGTAGCTAGTCTTAAACTAGTTTAAGTCCGTCGCAAGCTTTCCTTTTATAATGTACATGTAGGGTTTATATAAAAGCAAACGATAGACGTTTGAAGATCTTATATCATTCTAAAGTCTGCAATTGTACAGTGCATATCATGTGTTTACTATATTATATTGGTTTTTGTACATATTTTTCTAAATCGAATGTAGTGGATAGTTATATAAATGTACTTTTTAACAGAAGCCTTTAACTTCTGCATTTATAGGTACGTTGTGGAGATAATTTCGGGATAATATGATATTATTATTTAAAGATCTTTAATAATTGTTAAACTATAGTTGATTGGCAATAAATTTATTATGAGAAGAGTATAACGATTAGTGATGAGATGAGGTAATATGGGTGTCCTGTACAGATGTGTAAATACCTAAAATCCTACTGGTCTAGGTGCTTAGCTAGGAGACATGTTTTGTTGCCATATTAATGTTACGAATATTATAATTTATGGTAATAATTAAGTCATAATTTAATCGAATAATGTTATGTGATACAGAATTAGTGTTTTAAGTTAATGCGATCATCTCGTTGCATTATTTATATATTGTACTATTCTTTGAAAGAGTTATGTATTATACTTTTATATATTAAATGAAATGGCAATAAATATATGTAGGGAATTATCTGGTGGGGATTTATCAAGGGCCTAAGGAGTACGCTGTTAACAAATGTAATTCCATGAATTGCATGAAACCTCTTTGAACAAAAGGTAAATTATTAGCTAAATTCGCTTTTGCTTACCGTATTTGTTTAAAAAAAAACTTGTGAGATCTGTAATGGAAGAAACATTTGTAATAGAGTTATTACAACTTTATCTGTGGCACTTTAAAGATAGTTATTCCGTGCTCTATATTTTGTAAATAGAATGATGCTTACTTTTAAAACAATTGACGTAATATAAAACTTTTCATACAATTTGTAGACATGAAACAGTATCTGGCTTTGCTTTTAACTACGGCATTAAATTCAATAATTAAATTAATATGTACTATGAAATTCTACACCGCAATTGATATACTTTGTTTTAGTAAAACAGACAGTTTGTGTGCTGTCATTGTTATATGTAGACAATTTTTATTGATTTAAAGACAAAATGTGTAAAATGTAAAAAAAAAATGTTTACGCTTGATGTAGAAAAAATGCATAAACCATCATTAAATGATGAAGAAAATTGTACATTAAAAATATAGTTATGAATATTAATAATTGATCTAATTTAAAACATTTATTAGATTATTTTTAAATGGAAATATCAAATTTTAGGCTAACTGGATAATTATTAATACTTGTGACTGTAGTTAAAACTTTGACGATAACTAAAATATACTCATAGTCGTTGATGAGTGGCAAAGTATTTGCTTTTCTTTGTTACTTTGACAACAATTTGTCGTTTTCGATAACGGTACTTTAAAAACATGGAAAATTGTACATTTCCGCATTATCAATAACCTAAGAAACCTATAAAATTTATAAACTCCTTATTTCCAGTGATTTAAATGAATTCATCATCTTTAAGTAACGAAGAATAATGAATCTCGAACGTTTTGTAAATATTATTGGACAGATAGTGTGTTTATATTACGAAAATAAACTCTGTACCATAAAATAATTGGTTTCATTTACATGACTACAAGATAATCTACACTCTACTACTATATTTATTACTAATGGTATACAATGACATGTTTTTCTTAAATAAAATATTCATAAAATCATTTTCAAATTGTTCCATATTTAAAATTCATACATATGCTTTTACAATAACACTAGGATAGAATAAAAAAAATCACGCATAGAGTATGAGTTAAACGGAGAGGTAATGGAAGTTTCAGTATGCATATGTAAAATGCAACAGTATGCGATGTAGAAGGTGGCCTGCTTTCGGTATATTTTATTCATGCAGTCCATTGTCTCTGGCCTGGTAGCGTCATAACTCGCAGACCTATTATTATGTCAGAGGGTACTGTCCTAACGTTGTGAAATAGTACTCACAATGCATATGCTTGTATTAGCTTTAAATTGCAATGCTTTTCGTGAATACACTATTTTCTGTTCAAAAATATATAAAAACTTTTTAATGACTTGATATTAACATACACCCAGTATGTCCTGTCCGATCTATATATTTATGAATCCATAAAATTGATATATGCCTTCTTACACAATCTTACCCAGACAGTCATAACTAAAATAATAATTTGGGATTATCATTTCTTCTTTTATTTCTTTTTTCAGGGGGCTTTGTCGCGAAGCGATGATAACGCCCTATAAGGCTAAAACCAACAAAAGGCAGTTTTCTAACTACTTCATTAAACAGATGTCGGCTAACTTAAACACCATCCCATTTCTATGCAGAAATACAAATGTTTTATTGGTAATAGTGAATTAAAGGTCATGATGGTAAAAAAAAAATCTCGGTCAAGTTATAATCTATACTAATATTATGAAGAGGAAAGATTTGTATTTTCGTATTTTGTATGTATTCTATTCAGGTAAAAACTACTGGGCCGATTTAAAAAATTCTTTCACCTTTAGAAAGTTAATTTATCTGTGAGTAACATAGGCCGTTTTTTATTATTTTTTTTAAATTTCACGCCGGCGATGTCGCGAGCAACAGCTAGTGTTGTATGAGATCACATTTAAATAATATTTTCACACTAAAAGCATCGTTATATAACATTGTTAAATATCGATTGCTTTGAATCACGTACAAAGAAGTCGAATCAAGTATCATATAGAATAACTCACGAGCTCTGTATCCGAGACAATTTTCACGCGTCATTTGTTCCGCGTCCCGCCGCCGCCCGACTGCGCTCAATTTGTACAATTGCTTACGCGATACACAAAAGAGCTCTTCCTTCCTATATCTACGGTGATTTTGTTAAATAGACGATTTACTTCTTCTCACACATCGACATATTATTATTTCGTTGTCTTTAATTCTTAGTAGAATTTCTTTTGGATGAAAGTACATACTTACTAGTAACATACTTATATATGTTAGATTTTGTAGCCTAAACGGTTGAAAGGAATTCGATGAAATTTTGGATATATATAGAGGATAGTCTGGAAGGACACATAGGCTACTTGTATTTGTTTTTTTTTTTAATTCTGCGTGAAAACTTGTTGTCTTTAAATTACTGAAAATAGCCAATAATCAACCTAATCGGGTAAATAAATAAAATTGACGGATGATATTCGTCGCTGTGACCTCGTTTCTGCAGTTTATTGCTCCAATATCGATGATTGCGTGCTGTTAGCCCGTGCAGTTATCAGATATATCGCTCAATGAATTGTAATAGCGCGGAATGAAAAATTCAAATACATTATTCATCCAGTTCTTGTATAACGAAGGATTTTTATTGTAAACGTAACGAACATAACAAACTTTACTAAAGGCTAGATTCCTATGATTTTGGTTTCTTCTTTTTTTCCAATAATACTCTCGTATAATTGTGTATTGGTCGAGAAGGAAAATAAAAAAGATGGGGATGTTATATAAAATATTTTAGTCTTAAATCTTGTTAGAAGCTATTGCTTTTCGCGCCATTGTCCTAAAGGTCTTCTGAGAAATGAACCAAAAAATAAAAATAAACTTGAATAAACACATTTTATTTACGAAAATACGAAATAAGGATTACGGTAGTCAAAAATACGGAAATGTTAAAAAAAATTCGATTGTACAAAACAAAATCTAGTTTAGACCAACCTAGGTTTAGAATTGTAAATGTAATCTAGACTTTTAACCGCTTCCGAGAAAATCGCTAGCTTTTCATAGTGACGTTAAAGAATAATTTTCGTCCGAGAATATTTATTTAGCAATTTATCTCAATCGTTATTGAAAAGGGCGAATCTATTATACGGCGTATCAATTTCATTTAGGTATCTATTAAAAAGCCATTATTTTCCTATAAAACGGCCTCGGCGGGCTTATTGTTTGTACCCAAACTTAACCTTTAAAACATGTGAGATACACTCTTATTTACATGAAATAATAAAATAAAAAGCACTATTTATTGACCAAAAATCAAAACATATAAATGAAATACAAAAAAAAATATACGACGAATTGTACAGTACCTCCTTCTTTTGGGAAGTCGGTCAAAAAAAATGGCCAAGATTAGATTTGTAGCCTTTTGTAGGCTCAGATGATGCGCCCTGAACATTCTCACTGAAGGCCACACTGGTTTTCAGCCTCCCCATAGCTACTATTACATGCTTCAGTTTATTACACATACTTCATGTGTAATAAATCATTTACATTCATTTGTTTCGTTACACGATCAATTAAAAACAAAAAAAGTTTGTTTATCTTATCAAAATACGAAATTAAACTCGGTTAATTAAACCGTAAGAAAGGAATGAAACAGTTTTATAGTAACAAGTACTTAATATGTATTAGCAAAACAGGCAATTTCAGTGTTATCTGGTTGTCAAAGGAGCCGAGGAGTGTCAGACAAGGCGGAATTGAAAACCCGGGTCAATGGCCAGTTGACGACTGCACGACGGGTCTAGATTCCTTCCTATTGGCACTGCTTTATAGAATCAAGAAACATAAAATTTATATGCAAAAAATACAACGTATCAGATTGTTTGGAATAATATAATAAATTTTTAAAGAACATGTTTATTAAAGACTACCTTTCGCCTGCGACTCCGTCCGCGTGGAATAAAAAAAACATAAGTAAGTAGCCTATGTGTTATTCCAGACTATCTTTTACATCTATATCAAATTTCATCGAGATCCGTTCAGCAGTTAAGGCGACAAAATCTTACAAAAATCCAGCCATCCTTCCATACATCCAATTTTCGCAATATTAGTAAGATTCCGTACTTCCTTCTTTACTAGTTGTAGATTTACTGAGTACAGTTAAGGTGACAAACGTAAAGGAAACAAAAAAAATGACCATCAATCTTATAAAAATAAATCAAGTTCTATTTGCTAGTGCAAAGTGGAATTACATTCTGCACTGACAATTCAGTGCGGGCTCGCAAAAACTCGCTAAGCGGACTTGACACATCGACATCGGACGATGCGATGTGTCTGCACAGATTGTGCATGCGACCGACTGCAACTCTCTGATCTCTAATACCACTGTTATATACTCTAGTTACTATACAAACTAATATTGAAATATGGACTTTCAGTAAATATTTTCATTAACGAAACGTTACAAGCATTTAGAGGATCCTAACCTCTACGATGTTTTATTAAAATAGTACGATTGGTTGTATTTTTTACTTTTGTTACAGTTATAGACAATAATATAATTATAACCACTTAATTACTCTGGCGCGAATGGCGCTTATCCGAAACGGTTCTGAATGACATTGACAGATGTCATAGGGACGTGACGTGTATGTCGATAATCTAGTGATGCGCCAATTTTAACAAAAGTTATTTGCGATCAACAGATTTCAATTATTAATACTACATTAAACTAAATTCGACAAGACTATTTCCATCGACGTTCTACGCTTTACACGACATAGTTCTCACTTGTGTTTGCCAAACTGCATTCTTCGTAAGCTTTCGACTTTATATTCACAGAATGCAGTTATTTCCCAGTATTCGATTTTTGAATAACAAAAAAATGTTTGCGTTCCCAATTATTGCGGGCCCTCAAGATGTACATACGCTCTGTAGAAAGTATTAAAGAATTTCGATAACAAGAGGTGTTGAGGAAAATATATTCGAAATTATGTTAAATGCTCTCGTATTGTGAAGTTTTGATTTTGAAGTGTATAATTTATGCGTATTGTTCGTATTCAACGCCTACGACGTTATACAAGCAATATTGATCATACTTACGGTAAAAAAGAATTGAAGTACCTATCTCTACAATCGAAATGTAACAGTATTATATTCGTTCTTCCATCCAAAAAAACTTTGAAAAACTGTGATTATTTCTTTCGAAATATCTTCAAAGCAACAATTTAATTATTTACATTTCCATCAGCTTTCTTTTTCAATAGCCTGCTATAGTCAAAAAATCATACTAGCAGAGACAATCTTTAAAAAACTTCGACCTTGGTTAAAAATTGATTAGTATTTTTGTAATCACATTTCAATAAAAGTAACGTAAAACACTTACATAATAATGTGATACAAATACAGTATCTAATACGGCATTACATTATTTATTACAGTTTTTTAAGATAAATCTGGATTTCCCTTGTATGGATTGCGAGATTCCAGACGGAATAACTCATTAAAATCTCGGTTTAAAATGCGGCTACTTATCGTAACTGGTTCGTTCGTTGAAAAATGATTTTTGAAAGTCATTACAGCCCATTGATGCAATCCGGGAGGAATGTTTCGTGCGCATTTTTTTGTTTTATATGTCAGATTTTATAAGCAATCGGATGAATTATAAACTCGAAATGAAACGTTCAACTATTTAAACTTTTTTTTTAAATTCACACTTGTTTTATGGAATGACCAATTTGCTGATTTTTGTGAGAAAATTTACGAGTAAAATAATATAGCGAATAACAAATAATCTTTCTTTAAGTAAATTTTGTCCTCTTGATGTTTTTAGTATAGTTTTGGAAAAATTCAATGTGTATTTAAGAATAACTGGCTATTGCTCACGTCTTCGCCCGCATGAAATTATAAAGTAATAAAAAATATAGCCTATGGTAGTCCCTGATAACGTAGTTTTAATGGTGAATGAATTTTTTAAATCGACTCAGTAGTTTTTGAGTTTTTTCAATACATACAAAAGTACAAATGTTTCCTCTTTATAATATTAATATAGATACATAACTAATCGCTTTACTTTAACACTGTCTTGGAATAAAACTAACACATAAAACTATGAAATAATCTAAGGAACTTTGATGTATGTAATGACAGTGGACATTTCTACAACAAGGCTAATACCGGATAAGGAAGGAAGTCTCATAAATGTTTTAATAAACGTCCAGCACTTAACCATTCCTTACTAATGTAACTACAGGCCGTTTAGAAATAATTCTATTGTTTCAATTGGCTTCGAATTATTCTCTACTCTAACTAGCTTGAGTAAAATTTTATTGTAATTGCAAGCTATGAATAAACACATTTTTTTAAATCTAATTAAACAACCCTTTAATTAATCTTTTAGGGTAGCCTATTTTAATCAGTTCTTGTCATACAGTCAGTATTTAAGTTATAGATGTTCTACAATTAACGGGAGTTAAGATAACGTTCTACATGTACTTGATAATTATACATCAACTTATTCCGATCTAACTAGACATACAACTTAATTATTACAAACAAACAAGAAAATCATAACTCAAAATATCTTGACTATTCAAACCCACGCCCGATGTTTCAATTACTTTGATTTACATGACGTATAATATTTGAACGCAAATTGGGTATCAATTTATTACTCGATCGTAGAAAGCAAATCAAAGCAAGAGCCGACTAACTCGTAAATACAAAAACTATGTTCATAGCAATGATTTGCTGCTCGCAATTGGTACAATGTTTGTTGTAAAAAATATACTAGACACGTAACATATATAACGTTTGTATATATATAACGTGGGAGCCTTCAAGAGAAGTGTAAATCGGTACTTACTGAGGAGCGCGTACCATCCTTCGACCACATCTTCACGTAGGTCTAGGTGGTATCGTGGTCAAACGCTGGTTTATCTATACTTCTATATTATTATAATAAAGCGTAAACATACACTTCTTGTGGCGCAGGATGTCGGCAATCATAACATGTTTTTGAATAATTCTTTCTTTAATAAAAACTCTGCACTTACGACACGCTGTAGGCTATATATTTTCACACGATTAAATTTAGGGCGTATATAAATTGGAAAAAAAACTTTATGTGGGAAAGGGACCATATGTGCGGATGAAGACGCACGGAAACAGCTAGTACATGATAAAAAAGTATGTCAAGACGAGTTAACCCTGTAAAGCATGGAAAAGCATTAATGTAAGGAGTATTGTCAAGCACTATGTGTATTGTACTTGAATAAAACATATAGTAGAGTGGAGTTCTCTTGTTTCTTTGACCGGATTACCGCACGTGTCCGCCGGCCGGCGCGCACAGCTCAGCGCTCAGTGCACGACTCAGATTAAGTGCACTTTAGTTAATTAGCACTCACACCGCCTTTGTTACCTTAATTAATAACAGTTCTATCCCACGGAGTGTGCCAGTGGTTTGCTGCGTAACCCAGCACTCTGTTATTTGCTTAACAAGCTCACGTTTGTTAATAGAGTTATTTTATGTGGGGATTTAAAGTTTAAAAAAAATATTTAGAAAACTTTAGCCTGCTGAACGTCGGGTGATTTAATAATCTTTTTGGTTTTAATTAGATAGGCATTAATTTAAAAAACCGAATTATTTGTTGTACAATACAATTTTACAATGATTTTTGTATCGACAAGTTTATCAAGATAAACTTTTAAAAGAAGAAATATAAATGAAGGATACTTTCATGTGGATTTCTGT
Source organism: Papilio polytes (assembly GCF_000836215.1). Lineage (NCBI taxonomy): Eukaryota > Metazoa > Arthropoda > Insecta > Lepidoptera > Papilionidae > Papilio > Papilio polytes. The sequence goes on along the minus strand of NW_013525024.1, from coordinate 1,414,483 downwards.
TGTGATTTGAATTGTTTTCACGCAAGTGTTCAATGTTTTTATATCAACTATTTTTAAATGTATATCTCATAAGTTTACAAATTAGTAGCGACCCACGCGAGCTCTACGACAGCTGTTTGTGTCTATAAACATGTAACAAGACAAATATCCCCTATGCTCCTATTTATTGAACATTGTTTACATTCATATATCACTTTATTATTTACATTTTATACCAAGACACAAAAATATTAACTTTGTAAATATAGACAACGTGATTTAAATAGCGACACTCGTCTACTTGTATCCTTATTCTGTTTAAAATAATATTTACTAATGGTACTTATTAAAATCTAACACATATGACTGAATACTGAAACGCTTAGTAAGCGATGCTGACATTTTGTCAGACATCAATATTTTTATTTAAAAGGATGTTACATATTGAAACGTCTTTTCAGTATACGACCGATGGTTAATGAAAAAATACATACAAGATAGAGAATGAATGCAATCATCTTTCGCTGTTTCTCCAACTTTAATACACTTCACGTATTTCATACAGTTAAAATTGAATAGTTTATTAGTTAAAATATATATCATTGATAACAAGTAGGTTTACGATCCCACCGCTGTGATTGAAATGGTATTAATAAAACATAACAAGCTGGACGATGCGTGGGCACCGGAAGTTTTATATTTTTTAAAATATGACAAAACACTTAAATGTGTTGTAATGTACGAAACATAAATTTATCAAATGCAGTTAAAATTTTTACGATCTTCGTTTAAAATAAATATATCATGTTATGAGATTACCCTACAGTAGCTGTTGTAGTGTTAACTTGGGATTGAACCGAGTATATTTTTTGGTTAATTGGTATGTTGGTGTACTCTAGATTACCACCGACATGTACGGCCACACCATAGTTAAATATTTGGAACATGTGTCACAAACGTTACGTCACAACATATATGCTTTAACCAACAATTATGATCCAAAGACAATTATTGTAGCTTAAATTAACCCAAATGAAAATAAAAAAAATAAACATAACTATCCTGTTGGTTGCAAGGGACATATACTTTATAAAGCTGAATCTAGATTAGAGATTTAAGCTTCCTTGTTGCTAAACCAAACTTATAGTTACTCCTAACGGCAATCACATCAAACTTACTAGCCACTGATTACTCAACAACTATTTAAAATTGCCTTTAAAAGTATAAAAATCTGTAGATATAATTACATAGAGACATTAAAATTTAATGCAAGTTATAATCGTTCAAGTTTTTTACATTCAATCGAAATGCCAATTACCGGAAAAGTATGTCAACTGATTAAAGCCGCGGCAATTAAAAATTTAGTTTGCTTTATTTATGAGTAATAATTTTTAATACCTCCGTAACTGTTTGAACGAGTATCATTAAGCCTATTTTATCTGCATATACATAATCTGTGCAATTATAAAACTGATAGTCTGAAACTCCATGACGAAAATACAAAATACCTCACCAGATCATATGCAATAACACGTACCTACGAAAAACATAGACCGGTCAAATTAAGCAAAAATAAAGTGGTAAACTATTATAATTCGAATAGAGCTAACTTGACGAAAAGTTATTATTCTATCAGTTTGTCTTCTAATAAACGCCTAACAATTCAATAATCTGTGGTCACAGAAATTAATATATTCATAAGTCGAAAACTTTATTTGCAACTTATGACCACGAATGTGACCTTGCTTTTAGCACAGAGTCGTCATTTATATGGTCATCACCATAATAACAACCGCTAATTGTAATTCATTGATTGAATGGATAAACAATTGACATTGATCTTCACAACTTATTATGGACATGACATTCGATGTGAATGAACGATGAATCATTTGTCTCTTGTTTTACATATTTCGAAGGGCGGCAAGTGACCTTGTTCACTATAATAATTTAAAAAAAAAACTCTTACTACATCCTCATAATCTTATCTGGTTCAAATTAAACATTAGATTAGCATTTACTTACAACACAACTACAGATTATGTAAAATAATAATAAATTGGATGTCCTCAATTTTATTTCATTCTTAAAAACCATAACCATACAATTTCACGCAGAAGTAGACAGAGCAATTAAGAATTTCAAGATACAATCTTGAAAATCTGATCACAGGTTAATAAAGATTAAGAGTTCATCAATTTAATATAACACGTTAGAACATCCTGTACTATCAGGTCTCTATAATTGTTACTAGTTTTTGTCTAACGACATAGACTGGATCTAGACCGCATTCAATGGCGACTTTTGTGCGAGTTGTATTACGTGAATGACTCACGGTCGCAAAAACAATGAAAGGCCATCGTTTCCGCTCCGTGCTGCGAATTTATTTTTTAATGAAGGTCAATAAACGTCTCTACTTCTTGTTAATCGTTTCCTTGTGTCATGTGACATTTGTATTTATAGGTTATTTTTATTTTATGAGTTTAGTATAGCATTGCAAGTCGCAACATCTCTATATTATTAGTTTCCCAAAATCAAAAATTATTCATTATATCTGCGTCCAATAAATGTTAGAGTTAATAAAGCCGATAACAAGAACATGCAATTAATTTGAAAAAAGGAATGCAATTTTATAATGACTAAGGGTGAGTTGCACCATATCGCCGGTTACCGTTAAAGTTAAAATTATTTGAAATGGTAATATTTGGAATAAACTTAAAATTTACTAAGGAT
>NW_013525024.1:1382927-1411397 GCF_000836215.1 Papilio polytes | reverse complement strand
CTTCGCCATTTTGGCGGATTCAAGTGTCCGCTTGCTCGTTTGCCACCTTATTTTATAAAAAAAAAAATTATGAGTTTAGTATAGCATTGCAAGTCGCAACATCTCTATATTATTAGTTTCACAAAATCAAAAATTATTCATTATATCTGCGTCCAATAAATGTTAGAGTTAATAAAGCCCGTAACAAGAACATACAATTAATTTGAAAAAAGGAATGCAATTTTATAATGACTAAATCATCAGGCGCATTTTTTATGATTAAAAACTTACCTCTTATAACGGGCATCGGCTGGAGAGATTATTCCGTAGAATTGCACCGCGTCCCTTGAGACGGTCTCGGTCCGGGCACTCTCTGATTGCATAAAGAGAAATGAGGTGACTTCGGAATATCTGTGCCCCAAGAACTTTACGAAGTTATACCGACAAGTAAATTTAATTCTGAAAATCTTGAAGACTGAATTATATTGCATATTTTTGCTTAAAATATATTACGATAAGAAATTTAGTTTTTAATTTATTGTAGCAATCCACATTTCTTCATGAATTAACTGAGTTCATTTACGTCGGAGTTTAGTATTTTCAGTAGTATTAGACAACTTATTTAATTGATACTGTCGCTTTTAACTCAGAGCAATACTTCTCGTCAAGACTTAGGATGCGCGCCAAATCTATCCATACTTCTAGTGACATTTGACAGCTGTCAGCTAGGGACGTGACGTTTATGCCGATAATCTAGAGTTGCGCCAATTCTATAGCACGGTACTAATTTTATTCCTAACAGTAGCAAACATCTTTCTAAAAGAACATTTAGCTTATGAGAAATTAAGACGAAAGCCGAAATCGTTTTTTTTATTGTTCTTTATTCAAACAAGGTTCTCCAGAATTGTATTCACTTTGATGTCTACGGAAAATGAATAATTCAATGTTATATGCAGTTGCATTAAGTTCAATGTTTATTGCCTAATAAATTATGCGGGCACGCGACCAAACACGGCTCCTGACGATGAGATCTAACTAATAATTGAATTCGTAGCCGCCATTACGCTAATTTATTGATTTTTTTTATCTCTCACGGCACTTCGACGACAATATATCGCCTACGGTAACGTAATTGATAGACGTTGTATGTTCAAAGATATATGGGACACTGACACATGGCCAGTACGGCCCTGTTAATGTTCCTTTGCTCATATACGTAGAAAATACCGTTTGTGTAATTAATAAGCGAAGCTACAATTACTGTTGTACTATTAGAATACATCTATTTAAAATACAACCTAAGTAAACAAATTAAATAGGGTTGTCAAATGTGAAAAATTATAAAATTCTTACGAAACGATGATCGATTGAAGATTTTTTTAAGTTATAAAAAGTATTTTGAATTCAAAAAAGTTTCGTTGGTTTTATTTTTATTACCTCATACATAATTCCGGCACGCGAGCAATACAGAGCTTCTGATGAAGGCTTCCACGTAAAAACATTTTGAATGGTATTACGCTAATTTATTAATTTATTTTGCCTAATTCGGAGGTTCGACGACAATGCGTCGAATTTCAAATGTGATTTTGTTATTTGTTGGTTATACGGAACACGACGAACCGCGGATTAGTGTCACATTAATATAAAACTTATTTATTTACGATTATTGACGCATATTATAATAAAACATGTAGCTTAAATGACGACAATAACTTTTCGACTTGAAAAAAACTACGTAATACCGCTTTTGCGTACAAGGAAAGGTTGTATAGTGCAGGCATTGACATGAAGACTTTGAAACGTTCTTGAACCATCACGAACATTGTAACAATCTTGAAAGTAATCGATGCTTATTTATTTTGCTAACAATGTCCAAATACAAGTAATCAACCATACTCATTTTTACGGCTGCGTAGGTCGTTTTTTTCTTGACATAGTGTTATATTAAGTTTGTAAATATTTCAATAATATACTATAGAATAGGAGTACATTTTTATATCACATTGGAATTGTATATCCAATGCTTTTGTTTTGCTATTGTAAAACAATTTTCGCATCTAGGAATTCAGCCAATAAATCGAGCTCCGAGGCTTTGTTTACTGGCGAACCCCCATTTCACGTCGTGTATCTGCCATTGAGGGCTTACTGTTTGAGTTATATCAGTAAAGTCTAATTCTATTTATTCTGCCTTCATATCTCTTTGTAAAAGTTTTATGTAACTTTTTGCGAAAAATTCTCTATTTAATTTTATTCTAACGACCATATATTTTAATAAGGCGCAGTTATAATGACTGAAATTAGATAGATTATAACATCGTACGAGAATTACATGTAGCTACTATTGAGGTAGATTTCGCAGACTTTACATAGGAGTATAGCTGCAGAGTATCTGAGGCGTACAAGAAATTAATTGATCTGTCAGTTGCAACTGTAACAGGATATGAAGCTAGGATTACACTTTGTAAGCTCCACAATGTTATTATAGCAATAAAATACGGTGTGTAACTCTGCTCTTATATGAATCATAATTCATCTAAAGAGACAGTGACTCTCTTCTAGTCTTGGGTAGTACACGTACGATGTACTAAAATGTAATGTTACTCAGCACTGTACTAAAAGTAACGTTACCGAACGGCATCTGTTAATCGGACATTTAGTACTTTTAGTACACTACACTATATCAGTGTTCGCCTCTTCGTTGTTTGATTTGAATGAATATTTGCCAGATTGAATAACCTTCGATAATGAGAATCAAAAGTGGATAAAATCATTCATAACTAAATGTATTTTCGCTAAAAACACATGTTTGACCCTGCTTAAAATTTTATGTGAAGTAATATATAACCCTCGTTATATTCTATTCATGTATTGTGTTTTCACTAATCTGAAGTACTAAAGGTACTAAAAGTGTGTACTAGTGCGTTTTCCCAATTGTAATAGTACGGTGCGCACTTGCAGATGTCCGATTAAGCCCAAGACTACTCTCTTCCCGCAATCGTTTTTTCATCAATTAGGTTCGCAGGGACTTCTGATATTAGAATTATCTGAGTAGGTCTGATTTGTAGCATAATTAATGATATCCCTTTAATGAATCTTCTGTTCGTTACTGTAATTTTCCAATGTAATTATTTGAAATTAGCATGTAGCAATGCCCCGCTTCATGGATGATCTCTGTCTTTCTTGCACATTGGTAAAATACAAACGTTTAATTAGTTTGCTTTCACTGCGTATGAATTTGATACTTCTGTCTATCAGATACTCTGCCGACCTTTGATCTGTAGTTTTTCTCGTTAAAATGTTTTTTCAGATGTAAATGCGATAACTACGCACATCCATATAGTTTACGTAACTTACCGGTAACCATAAACAAGCGTTTATTATTTTCTTTATGATCCCATCGGATGCATAATTTGAATATGTTTACATACTAATACCATATACGAGTATAATAAGCAATGCATAACCTTTGTTTTTACGTCGCATGTCACTTGGCGCCAACGGTCATAAATATGTTTAAAGTATTGGAGAGGCAACTTCGACCCGCGGGTCACTTTCCTCTAATCTTCATAAATTTAAGTTCGTCAGTTTAAATGCATTGTTGAGGCTGAGACGATATAAAAGTTGGGATATGCACATATTGCATAACATGTTTTGATATAAATGTTGTTATATAAACGTGAAGAAAATACAAAAGCATTATAGGATAACTGTTAGCGGTCTAGCAGGTAAGAGATTACAGAAAAATCTTTTAAATATTCCATGTAGAAGTACACCGAATAAAAACAAAATAGAAGAGGTTTTTACATAAATGATGAGTGTTTACATCACGTAAGATTTTCATAGCCTCCCTAGCGGACGTAAATAGCACTTCCTGAATACAACAGAATACTCATATTTATAGGAAGAACATTTCAGAAGCTACTTCCTTGCGGAAATACGTTCACTCTGGCTTTTGTAATATAGTGAAATGCAAATAATATTTGTAAGCAATCATAGAAGAACGTTCATAGTATTATTACTAGGGCAGCTGATTCTATTGTAAATCAACAACTGTTATTTAAATAGGTTACGATAAACTTAAAATATGACGTTAAATAGCATATCGTAACGTAAAATAGCGACTACTACAAAGTATTTATCTAAACACATTGAATTACTACAAGATTAATGTTTCAAAAGTCGTGCTCATCAAAGGCGAGTGGGATAAAGTACATCGTTTGCTCTGTTTTGTTAACGATGTTATAATCTTTCATTATGCCCACGCCTTTATAAATGTGAAAATACACTCTCATAACTCCGTACTAAGATATCCATACTACTCGTAATATAATAAAGCGTAAACACACACTACTTCGTGGCGTAGGATGTCAGCAATCACATGTTTTTCAATAATTCTTTCTTTAATAAAAAGACCTACACTTATTACACGCTTTCGGCTATATTTTTTCACGCTATATATGTATATACATAGATAAATTATCACGTTAGTTTAAAATCTGCAAATTAATTTGTATTACTGTAGTTTGTATTGTATATTGAACTTTTGCTCGTCCTTTCTACTTAATAGTTTCTGTATAGATTGCTTTTCGAAATTGTGTTAAATCAAAATAGCTTCCGTAGCAACTGCAGTTTGCGGCACACAGCGTTGCTCTCAAACCGCTTACTGACATTTAAATGCAACATAGTTATATTATTGGTTATGTTTGTTAAGTTTTAGTATTTCTGTTTACATTAAGAGTTTATTTTTCTAGTAATAATAATTGGATTTTTTAGCGTAAAAATGCAATAATGACAAAATATTTCTGAGGTTTGTTCACTCACATTTCACGATACATCTTCTTGTAACTAGAACACTATTTCAATATCTCTGGTCTATCTTTATGGCAAGGTATGTTTGAGGCGAAGACCACGTTATGTGATGCAAGTTGATTGTTTTTCCCTTAACCAAGAAGAGTCTAAGCTTTGTATCTCGATTTGATGACACATAAAACTTTAAAGTTTTTCTTAGAGCCGAAAACGGTCGACATATTCGTCATGCTTCAACAATCTCTCAGTTCTATAACAAAAAGTGGTAAGTATGCATTACGTGAGAATGTATTTCAACATCCTCGTCAATCCAGCCGCATTGCAATGCGTCCGCGACGTTTTTGCGACCATTAAACGACCTGCCGATACACATTAAATGGCGACGTACGTGAAAATCGTGTTACGTGAATGACGCCGGCTAGAAAAAAATAATATCTATGGTAAGAGTTATTTGACATTTCCGCTTTATAATGTGTACATAATAATATCTTTTTTTCCTTTATTTATACTCTTACATAAACTTTTGTTAGTTGGTTTGTTGGAATTTTCATGAAATGAGAAAATGAAATTTTTACTTTTTACTACAAGAAAAGAACTACTTTGGAAAAGTTAATCAAAGTTCAGTAACACAACTACACTTCCCTTTAATTAACAGATTTCAAAGGTATCGTAGGTATCTAAAACGTAGCCTGACTTTTCTACACTCACCTTTATATTCCCAGAAGCCCTAAGTCCTAATTAACAGCAAACAATATGCCAGAGCCAAGTAAACTCATTTGCATTACTCTAATTAATTAACGTAACAAAGTGGTTGTGTACTAATTAACTAGAGGACCCTTATTCGTTTCGCGAACGCATATACCTATACACGCGTAATCCGAATCTAAATCTATGCCGTAAAATTCATTCTAAATACAGCATTTTCATTATTTTTGCGTATTTATAATCCCTTGTCAATTTGCAACTTAAAACAAAGTACCACCACAAAAGATTTGAATAATACATTTAATATTTTTAGCACAGATAAACAATGCAATACTAGTTTTTAGTGACTTGTTTGATAAACCTTAGTTGTTCCCTTTTTAATATGCTGTAATCATACTAATATTATAAATGCGAAAGTTTAGATAGATGGATGTTTGTTAGAGTTTGTAGCCTAAACGACTGAACAGGTTTCTATAAAACTTGGTAGAGTTGTAGAGGACATTTTGGAAGAACACATAGGGTACTTACTTTTGTTTTTTTTTTTCAATTCCACGCGGACGAAGTCGCGGGCGAAAGTTAGTTCTAAATAACATTATATCAATTTATCCTTCGATAATTGTACACGCTTAGATCCCATTGAAACTTCTGTTAACTAGCATTTTTTTTAATTTCAAGTGACGATATGATCCAGAATTTTGTCGTCAGTTAATTAAAACACGTTTCTTATCTTGCTCGAAATTTATTATAATAATTGCTTCCTATAAGACTCGTTCTTCAAGTTAAAATTAAACGAAAAGGAATGCCATGAATGTAACAAGACAACAGACACTGGCTACATACTTTTTACTACATACCTTACTCGCATATGTAGAGATATTTTGTATTGGATACTACGATATACAACGTACAAACTGCGATTAATCTGTCTCTCTCTCTCTCTCTCCCTTCTATTCCTATGTCCTCAAAGTGGGGCAGAGGGCTCCATAGTACTAACTACGACTAATAAGCTAATATAAATAAACGTTTATCACAACTTATAAAATCAATTAATATCAGCTCTATAAATTATTACCTCACATCAATTTAATAGTAAGGTTATGACATAATCATTCTATTATCTAATCTTTGTCTTTCATAATACCTATTTTTTCTGTGTCATGTTCTGTGCCTGTCCTGTACCTTCGTCAGGTTTATTTTGAGACTGTGTGGAAAAGCGAGTTTTTATTACTACAAAACAATAAATTACTACTTTTTAGTGCGAAATGTAGTGATTAAATTTAATTGTACAGTTTGGTATATTATATTAAAAAGAAATAACCATTTAAAAGACTTCCGTAGTGATAAAAGTTGTAATTAAATTCATTTAAAATCGACATCAAAGTAAAGAGCATATAAAAACGCCCACGTTACATAAGTTACATTTACCTCAGAAGACAGCTTGTGTTTCGGTTAGTGATAAAGGCTTTATCTCACTCGCAATCAGAAAATCGACACAAAACATAAACTTTTCGCTTTATCGATTCATTTATCGAAACACATTTCTTTTGAAACGGTCAATGTCTTTTTAACTTTTAATAAATATTTACAATGTCATTAACAAAACATTGACATAAAAGTTATCAAGCCTTATATTAGCTGTGTGTTTTACAATTTCGGATGTGAAATTACTAATTTAATAACATTAGTCCAATTTATTTGTAATCAGTATCCACTTAGGTTAATAAATATTCCAGTATAAAATTATAGGAATTCGATATCGACAAAATATGTAGCACCAGCAAATCTAATACAAACGTTGTCGATAAAGTAACGAATAACTCGCAACTGTCACACAAATATTCGTGATAGACCCTCTTGCAATGACATACTCAATCTTATATCCACACCATTGTCTCTGACTCTGGTGACTACAAACAGAATAAATCGTGAGATGGTTGTGTCATTAAAAAAATATAATGAATCGATCATTCATGTGTTACATAAAATTATCAATTCAATCGACTGCTGTCAGTTATGCAATGGCAAATAATTGGATGTACGCGTGTTCATAATTATGTGTCCACTTACCTCGACATGCGTCATTCGGTTTATATGCTGTTTGACGACTTTTTTGCAATTACATACATATTTTTTTCTTAGTAAAAATGTTGTATTCATCAAAAGTTATCGAACACGAGTAGTGGATCAAATTTCAGTTTAGGTACAACAATTTTTCCAATAAATCTAATTTTACTTCATGCTAATATTATATATGCGAAAGTTTGAATGAATGGATGTTGGTTACTATCTTCTAAACAGCTTAACTTATCTCGATCAAGAATAAAATCCGAAAGAACACATATGTAACTAAGTTTTTTATTATGTTCACATAAAAAAGGATAGTTTATAAGAAATAATTTAACGACAAATCATGTTTGCGTGTAAAAAATAGAATGTTAATTGCTTATAAAGGGATTATTTGTACGAAGCCTAAGCAAGGTATTAGTTACACATAATTTCTCTGCCGCATTCCGGGCCGTATTAGCAATTGTACTCATACAAAAGTTACTTTACAATGTGTATTATTCTACTCATTTTTTTGCCTTACTTTTTTAAAACTACATTATGAAAGAATATTTTATACGCAATCCTTCTTAATGAATCAATAGTTGTGAGGGCAACAGTACGAAAATTCGATCTTACTAATATTCTAAATGCGAAAGTTAAGATGGTTTGTTAGAGTTTGTAAACTCAATTGAACCTACGATGAAATTTGGCATAGATGTAGGTATGAAGGTCTGGAAAAACACAAGAACACATAGACTGTTTACTTTTGTTTTTTTTAATTTTACACATGACGGAATCGTGGCCGAAAGCTAGTACTTATAGTTCACATTCAGAAATACATTCTACTAGTTGATTATTATCACGTCAGTTCTACAATATTTCTAAGTAGTCCCATAAGATCGCTCTCTACGGCGTAGCCTTGGCTACCACTATAGATTACTATTATTAGATACTATTTTTGTTTTTTTAAATGATAAGGCTATTTAGGGGAAAATTACGTTAAATTTTATCTCGTTACCTTATTTTGTAGATAAAATAACTGTACATTTAATTTTAAATAAATGTTTTGCTGAACAAAGAAAATCGCAGGCGAAGCGCGAGACTCGCTGCATTCTGTTATTTACGACCTCATTAAACACAATTACTCCTTAATTAAGCACGAGGCATAATTTAAGGACCGCTCATTTCAAACTGTTTTATAAAAAATATATTTTATACTTTTTTACTAGCTGCCAGCTTTGCGACTATAAAATCAAAATATTTAAACGAAATTGCGGAAAAGCTAATTTAAATAATATAATAAAAGCAAATGTGAAAATTTAATTAATTGAATCGATGGACGAATGATTTCAGTTCATTTTGAATGAAAAATTATTACAGAATATCAATTTTATTATAGAACTAGCTTTCGCCCGCGACTCCGTCCGCGTGGAATTAAAATAAACACAAGTGAGTAGACTATGTGTTCTACCAGACTATCCTCTACTTCCACACCAATTTTCATCGAATTCGTTCAGCTGTTTAGGCTACAAACTCTAACAAACATCCATGTATCCATCCATCTAAACTTTCGCATTTATAATATTAGAACAAAGAACGATATCAATGACTACAAATATTTTTTCTCAAAGTATTATGAATGTCCCGATTAAATGATTAGTAAATGCAGCCTTTGAAATTCCCGGCATTTCTTTCCCCTCGTTAATGTGTATTATCGAATACAGAAAATGTGAGGAAAATATGTTCGATATATGAACATTGATTGGATTTATCCATTAGCGCGACATATGGTGTAAAATTACGAGTGTTCGAGTGAACAAGTCTGCAATTATTGAACGTAATGTCGACATTTTTTTTAAATTGCGGTAATTCCAATTGATTCCATTTTACGCAATTGGATAGTAACAATATTCAATAGAACAACATTCTCGTCAACTTATATTGCAATATTTTAAGATCACTAATTATTTCTTAACGCCTTATGAAAACTGATAGCAAGAAGATTCTATCTAGAACCAATCGTTAGTTATTTATAAGACTTACTAATTATTTCCTCACTTAACTAAGTGTGCCGCACAGACAGGTTCGGGTCCCGCGGCACAACCTACCCTTCATCTACGATTGCACCAGAGGGCATAATATTTTAAACGTAGGGGAAATGGTACTCACCAGCTCGATGATTTGCCTCAACTCCTGCAGGTGCCTTGTCTCAGTCAGTGTCAATCGATCCAACGTCTGATTCTGTCAAGTCTATAGACCCAGCGATGCTGCCTGAAGATATACCCGTAAGGATTTCGAACGCGAAACCGAATTTAGCGACCCGTTCGCTACCGAAATTGATACACCTGTTGTGTCCTCGCGTTATCTTCAGCTACCACTTTCAATTTAATCCACACACGTGTTCACGACCGACTCGTTTGGCTGCTCAATTCCGACCTTTTTTCACACTCCTCTATGCAGGCCCCGCGCCTGTCCTTAGTGGAGAGGGATTCTCCATCTACCCGCTCGTGCGGGAGAAATAAAATAGTCGCGCTTACCCGCACAAAATTCAAAATTATGTTCGTATTTTAAAATTTCTTATCATTCGATTATAAAACATAAGGAAAAGAAATAGGGATTAATTTTGAAATCGTATGTCGCCTTCTGTCTTGGTTGTTGAACCTAGACTTCCAACAATTCTTTGTTGTACAACTCTCCGCGGTTTCTTAGAAATTATGAATAGACTAGAATATCGTACGACATTTCTTAGCAAAGCTTTTCTAACATAAATTGTTATTTCACAAAAATTTAAACGCTTATCTCGTATACACTGAATATGTTATACAGAATTGTATACATAGTGTGAGGAATTACAAAATGTGAAACAAAATACATAACGACATCATCATCATCATGATCAGCTCACTATACCTCCCCACTGAGGGGCTCGGAGCCTACCCTAAGTTAGGATGACTAGGCCTCAGTCAACCACGCTGGCTAAGTGTGGTTGGTTGACTTCACACGTATCTTTGAATTTCTTCGCCGATACAAAACATGATTTCCAAGAATTATAGACGCAAAATATCTCTTAAGTATTATAAAAGTGTTTGGGCGTTGCAGCGTATCCATCATTGATTAAGCATCATGGCACGAGCCTCATTAGCTTAACAAAAACATTAATCAGTCGCGGTTGTGGAAAATGAACGGAGAACAAATTGAGCGAGGCTGTCGTGGGCGGCATCCGACATGTTTACGACAACGCTTTCCTCCGAACTAAGATTGTCTCTAAACACTTTAGTTTCATGCTTAAAATTAATCATCACGAGATCATCTTTAAATAGCTTAGGACACTAGACGATATTTACGATTAACCATGACGTTTATTCGTCTTTTTTTAACTGCATTAAATAGCGATATGGTCAACCAAGGAGGTGTTAAAGACCTAACCTCTTTACAACTCGATTTCCATATTAAAGGTAGCAAGGATCTGTTACTATTTATAAAAACTGACGCCTACTTTAAAGTAAAGTATTTGTAGGGGAAATGTTGTATTTATGTGCGACCCGTTCTTTGTTTTGGAAAGGTAGGCAACGCATGTGTAAATTTTTATGGTAAGCGGTCGTTATTTCTATTTAAAAAAAGCATGAACAAAAAATTACACATTATAATAAACACATTATACTTGGACTTACAATTGTGTTATATTATGTCAAATATTTTTTTAATACAAATCCATTAGAATATCTCTGAGGTAATCTAAGATCATTCTATTAACATCTCTTTTATGAGTCGCGTAGGTGTAAAAATGAAATGAATGCACTATCTGAGCCATTATAAATAATGGATAGATAAGCGGCGCAAGACAATAGATCCGATCTCTAGTAGGCGGTGCAACCAGCATCTAGTGACCTTTATGACTTTCTTCTTTTAGTTGTATTCCGACTATCGTGAAGGATCATATTAAAGTGGTTAGTTAGTTTTCGTCGTGGGTGCCCATCAACAAACTGCGGCGAAATGGAAAATGTTCATTTGAAAGCGTGATTAATAAACCGTACGCTTGTTACCTGTATTTTGAAATGTATACAAGTAGGTAAAGATTTTCTTTTAGGTTTAGGAGGAGCTTTGATTAATATTAACAAGGGTAATTAACGAGAAATCTAATAATAGTTTAGTTTGATTACAATAATCTAAAACATATGCAATACAACGTTGTATGAAGAGAGACAGCCGCAGTTACTTAATCTTGTTAAAACTATAAATGCGAAAGTTTAGATGGATGTTTGTTAGAGTTTGCAGCCTAAACTGCTGAACAGATCTCGATGAAATTTGGCATAGACGTAGAGGATAGTCTGGTGGTTTTTTTTAATTTCACGCAGACGGAGTCGCGGGCGAAAGCTAGTATAAAATAAAGTAACCTTGAAACAAATCTTTAAAAATACAAAATCAATTGACTTAAATAATTTTAATATGTACAACGGAATATTATCTATTCTATTAATAGTTCTGTTAGCAGTTTTAGAAGAAAATTTTATTTATGTAAGTAGATATTCGTAAAACAAGACACAGAGTCACGAAAGTGACACGAGGTGACACAGATGACCCGGCCATGACATTGCCTATGAATTATAATCAATGATACCCTTTTATGATATACTTAGAGCGTGAGCACACCTGCAAACTAAACTATCGCACAACTGTTTAGTCTCGCTTTGATTCCTATGAGCCTATATGGAGGTGCGCACACTACTCGATTTTTAGTTGTGCAACTAAACAGTTGAATTAACTGCGAAACAATTGACAATCGCACAATAGTTGTGCGATTTATTAGTCAAAGGCTTGCGCCCACTCTTATAAATTTTATAGTCTTAGAAGGGAAAAAGTATTGTTTGTTCGTGTATAAATTTTTTATTATAACTGAGAGTTTCAATAAGCTTCGGTTACATCAAGTTCAATATGTAGCATATAGAGCTTACAAAATTTCAATTTTCATAAGCTCTTTAGCTTCTTCGATATATCGTAAGCAGCATTGCATTTCTGTTCTTACATTATATTGGTATATCAGTACGATACAAGATCGATAACATATTACTGTAAAAGTAAATTGTTGTTTCAAGTTTCAACGATTCTTCTGTTTAGTTTAGTTTTTTTAATCTATGTATAACGTAACTGCATCTATTTTATCTATTTTCAAGAACAGAATGCAATATTTTTGTATTAATTTTAAAGGAACATACGTTATATAATTTAACGTTAATTAATAACACATTTACATTTCAATGGCGATGGAAATTAAAATCGGAACGTGTCGGCCGTTGAATGCCAATTAATTGCATCCCAGAGCTCGATTATTATTGTCACATCCAATAAATACCATAATGTATGGATAATATGACATATGAAATTACCATACAGGATAAAACTTAGTTAGCTATTAAAGGTTTGTATTGGAATGCTAATATAATAGTGATGGACTTGAAGTGTAAACTCAAAATGGAGTAACATGTTTGTATTGATATAATGCGTATCAAAGTTCACTAAAAGCTGTAAGCGGTATTTGAAATAAACTTAAGTACAAAGACGTAATTACGTTTTTACGTAATGCTAGAGTTGTAAGAATCTTCATGCTATATCAATCGTATTCAATAACAATACTCCATATTTTGCATCGTGAGAAAATCTTGTGATTCAATTATTGACAAAGTGGCATTCCATCTTAATTCTCAGAACCAGCATCAGACGATCTTGACTTGTAATTGAATATGAATGCAACAATAATCGATTTACTACCAGATTAACAAGACGAAAGCTCGGGAAAAAA
This sequence comes from Papilio polytes, assembly GCF_000836215.1. Taxonomy (NCBI): domain Eukaryota; kingdom Metazoa; phylum Arthropoda; class Insecta; order Lepidoptera; family Papilionidae; genus Papilio; species Papilio polytes. Next base: position 1,398,064 of record NW_013525024.1, on the reverse strand, counting down.
CTGTATTTTTATAGGCTTAATGTTTTGATTAAAGACTCGTAGCAACAAATTTATAGCAGCAGTTATAGTTTATGATCCTTCCGCGTCATATTCATCAGTCTGGCTATAAACAGTGCAATGCCGCGTCAAGCCATCACTCGCAATTAATTTATCAATACCAGATTTTCACTTTATCAGAACTATAACAAAAAACTTTCAGTCTATAGATTCATTTGTCTTTAAAAAGTCGTTGTTTCATTAATGATCTTAAGATGTTCGTTAAACTTTAATTAAATTAAAATTAAGTAACAAGAAAAATGTGTTAAGAAAAAAGCGTTTAATAAAAATCTTCAACATAAAACTTGATTTAAGGTTAGATTTAATATAAAGATACAATTGTACCAAATTAAGGAATGAATACGTAAGTCATCTGTGTGATCTCTAGGATTACTCGGGGATAATATGTCCCGAATCGGTAGCAAAGCCTTATAAACTGTTGTAGTTAGCAGAGACAAATTGCCCATCTGTCTTGCTTCCAATGCTATTAAGTTTCACACAAAAGAACGATTTTTTTCGGTAACGGTTAACAGTTTTTCGTACCATTCTGCATATGTTAACTGTATATGTTTCAATAACAATTTTTTACAATTTTCCTAATTAATTTTAAGGCATAAAAATAGCAAATAAAAAATGTTATGTACAATAAGTGCCTCATATTCCTTTACTCAAAATTGGAATTGTATTGCTATTCTGTTCGTATTGCATGAAATTATTTATTTATTTTATTAATGAAAAAATATGTAACTCCTATACAAAAAAGAAAGACTTGCATCTGGTAATGGATTTTGTATATACTTAATCGCACAACTTTTCCATTAAAGCACTGGAAACAATGTTATGTAATCTACATTAATAACGACTAAATTGTCAGTCGCACCTACAGGCATGCTGGCTGAATAAACAGGGTGCAGTTCGAAACTAGAGCGCTCACAAACGTGTCAATTACTGGAAAACGGGTTCAAGCGGCACCGGTTCAAAGGCGTCGAGTTCAAAGTTTAGCATTAAACATCCTTTGTAAGAAGACTTTCAAAACTCATTGTTCTAAGATAAATATTAAAAATATGTTAATTAAAAAAATAGAGCTTTCGTAACCTCTGTATAATAGCAGGATATTACAAGTAGAGCTTTATTATGGTGTTCCCATTATGTAGTTCATACATTGTTTTCTGTAATTGCAGGAATACGTAAGATTCTTATAATAATGGAGTCCGTCGCTGGCACTAATTAAAAATGTTTTATTAAATCATTTGAACAAGTACGATGTTTTAGAACATCTATTATTATTGCTTGTTAGCTTACAATTTATATTAAAAGCATCCAGTTGAAAAAAAAAAACGAATTACTATCGTATGTAGGTCCCGTCGACGGTCTTTATTATAAATATGATTAAGACATCTTTTATTCTAAAGCTATCAAATTGAAATTAACTTATAATGCATATAATTGCTACATAGCAAGTTTTCTTCAAATTTGTCTGAAATAAAAAAAAATAATATAAAATCCCGCCATTAAAAATATATGCAAAGATTTAAAAACTACACAATTCATGAACAATAACGTATAAATATATCTCATACCTCTTTTTATTTTGCACATTTTGTTACACGATATTTATATCACAAAAAATAATTCTAGCTACAATATTTCATAGTTTTACACATTTTTCCTTTCAACATTTCCTCCTGAAAATGGTGTATTTCGGAGGAACATTTTCATTTCGTGTCGCTGGAAGAACTGTAAAAATAACTACTGAGGTAATGCGAGTGTAGGCTTTCACACCCGCCCGTGTTGGCGTCAATCTTTTGTGCTTTCAAAAACTAGCGTGGCTTTTAGTAACTGTTGGTACTAATTTGCTCCTTTGTCTATAACTCGCAATTTTACTCTGAGCTATTGAAGTTTAGACCGCATTAGCTGAATAAAGTTTTATTTAGTGTAATAAACTGTCGCGTTACTACTATTTATTTTTTTATCAAACCAGTATGTCCTTTCTTATTTAATTTGAACTACGAATGGGTGAATTATAAAAGTAAATAGTTTTCACCCGCGACTCCGACCGCGTGGAATTAAAAAAAATCCTATGTGTTCTTCCAGACTATCCTTTACATCTATACCAAATTTCATCGAAATCCGTCCAGCCGTTTAGGCTAGAAACTCTAACAAACATCTATCCATCCATCTAAACTTTCGAATTTATAATTTTAGTATGATAGGCAAGATAATCCATAGTAACTATTGCCTTTTTAAAATAAAAGAAACATTATAATACAAGAGAATACAAATACAAGTCGCACATCGTGTTATTTTGCCTCCGGGTTTCAAAACAAAGAGGGCTGAAAACGCACCATTTAAAAAGTTCATAAGGCAAAGGACGCATGCGGAGGTAAACGGCTCGTTAATATTCCCTTTAGCTGAACACAGCGCGGGTAAGTCTCACTCTTTTTGTATTATTCCCTTTAATGTTGCCTCGCCGTCAAAGCAGCCGTAAACCGTTACTCCCCTAACGTAACTTTGAACTAAGTAGCTGAAACTCACGACAAAACAACTGACGACAAAGTCGTACACTCTTAAAAATTGGTAGAGTTAAAACTATACATTAAAGTAAATCAAATCTATATTTCATTACTCGTATAAATTCATAGAATAATGTTTGTCACAGAAGTAATATAACCTTATTAAAATACCACACCTCGCTCGCTCTACTCTATTCTAAACTTTAGACGAACTACAAACTACAAATAGGGTCATCGGGGACAACTTAGATTGTGTGAACTCACTCAAACTAGATTTACTTCATAATATATTGAGTTCTATCAAAGGCAAATTTACACCTATATAATCCTGATGTTCATAAAATCACTATGGAATTAGTATGGACTACCTACCAGGGGTGTCACCAGGGAGAGGCAGGGGGTAAGCTGGCCTCTGGAAACTCAAAAAGTGTTAAATAGACAAAAACCTACTACTTATATTATTGGTAGTGCCTACCCCTTTCTAGGATCTAACCTGGCTACTTAAAAAACTTGGAAGAATGCTTATAAAATTCGTTTATATTCAATCATGTGAATAAAACAATATTTTTGCCATACATTTATAAGTCTCAAAGTACAACTTAACTTTATAGTTTCCGTCGACAAAGTTTTCCCAGCAATTAATTAACAACACAAAGGCCACCACCGCTCGTCTGCTAAGTACTACCTGTTAAGTAAGGCAAGTTTACTTGACCAATTAGAACTCGGCTGTAACTTGCTCCGCGACAGCGCAATGCTCTTAAAGAAATTTATTCTCTGCTCTTGCTTTGAATTTGAAGTCACATTATTTCTAGTATGATTCAACAAAATAGTTGCGTCTCTAAAAATACTTACGAAACGGCCTCAACAACGGCCTGTTTGTTATAGTTCGTAGCTAAACGGCTGAACGGATCTTGATGAAATTTGACATAGACGTAGCGGATAGTCTGGAAGTACACATAGGCAACTCACTTTTGTTTTTTTTTATTTCACGCAGGCGGTGTCTCGGGCGAAAGCTAGTAGAATATATAAAACGAACGTTCCGATTGTTTTTCGCGCCGGTATCGCGAGGTGAAATGCTGTGCAATGCAGTCGTTAGACGTAGCTTTAATCAGTCACAGCGAGAGTTCATTACTGCGCTTGTGACGGAGGAATAAGGAGGCAATCTCACGCAGCCGGTAACTGATTGCAAACAAACAACCTCACCTCCTACTATAAGAACTAAATCACCTTTCAACTAACCTCTTAGCATGATATTAACTAGAATTAAACTAAAATTAGTATTACTAAGACTAGTGTAACTTTATATATTTATCTGTATAGTAGACATACAGCTAAAAGATAACAATAGTAGAAATATGACAATTAATTTAAAGACGTATTGAATGAATTGTTTCGAAAACTTACTTATTACTATTTCTAAATAATAAAGATTCATGAGCACGCAACAAGTACGCGTTTGATTGTAGAAAACAGAAAAACTGTATTCTGAACTTAGGTACTAACGCGTTTTAATGAACCCTACGACTTCTGCGGAGGCTCTTAGCTTCTCAGGCGTTCAGTGGCGCGGCTTATTCCATCATTATACTGATCCTATGTATTATAACAGGTAATATAGTACAATATTTAAATAAATTTAATACAAATGTTTATGAATTCTTCTTATGTTGAAGAAATCATAAAATGTAAAACCTGCAATGCTAAATAAACGTTTTGAAAAGGACCATTTCTTAAATATTACTAAAATTAAACTGAACTCAGGGCAAGATTAACGAAAACCATATTCATAGATAACCTATAGACTTGAACGCGATCGAATATTTTAATTAATGACCCTTGTCACCACTGATTTAAATATTCGATAGCGCTATTCATTTTTCACAATCGGCAGCTTGCCAAACTGTTGAATTATTATAATTGGAACATCGGCTTCTTTATAAGTTCATCTTATAATTGGACATTGCATTTCGGACTCGAATAAACCTATAACAAACTGAATTCAAAGCTAAACAAACAGGAACTTTGAATTACTATATAACATTTTTACGACACAGTGGCTACTGGCGCGATCGTGTACTTGTGCGTTTCCATTGTAGAAAGTAAAAAGCGTTTCTGAGGACACAAGTAACTTTACGAACCGAACATATGTAAATGAGAGATTTAGATTTAGACTAAATGATATCAATCACGGTTGAATTGAACACAAGCGTTACAAAGTACGTAAAATAGTTTGTCGGTACATGCTTAATAATTTCTTTAAACCAAAGACAATGTTCTTGTATAAATTACGAATATCCATTTCCTTTAATAATGTATCGAAGCAATTTGGTAAAGCTTATATACGAGAAATTCGTGTGGAAGAATAAATTTTCCGCTTCGTGTATCACATGATAGAAGCAATTTTACATTTGAGGAACTGACGTAAGAAATATCCATAAGGACATGTTATTAAATATTTAGTAATAAAAGCTCTTAAAAAATCTTATTTTTTCTTATTATGTATGGCATAAAAATAAATTGAATATCTATAAGAAAATTGTGCGATGACCTATTTATTTTTAATCCAAGTCTAAAGTGCCCCTTAGTCCGTATGCTCCCAATAGGATGGCGCAGTAAAATTTAATTTCCTGCTAATATTCATACAACTCGCTATTTCCAATACTTTCACGTTCAACTAGTTAACTCGATTAAGTTTATTTTTCTATTCAATAACTAGTCTTTACTTTCAGTATAAATGCCAGTGTTAAAATTAACGACAGAGGTCGTTATAGCTTTGCATTTTTAAAAGTATTAGACGTAAAATACTTCCGATGGTCGGTATCAACTTGCTTATGGAAATAGTGAAGAAACAATTTATTTCGTTATCGTCATATTTATCTTAAAAAAGGTAGAGAACAAAGTTGTAGAAAATTAAACATAAATAACAACTACAGCAACATTTATTTCAATATAAATAATATTTTATTATACACATTGTTGTTGCATAAAGCAATTACTTCTTGTACAATATAATCAGCAGCTTTGGGCAATTAATATATTATTATTGTGATAATTTTTATGTCCCTATATATAAACATTTGCTATATATTGAAAATATAAATAATGAGATATCATGGCAATCTATGACTGAAATAAAGTTAGATCAAGTGTTGTAAATATCTGTGATGAGTCCAGCTGCAATTGTGACACCCGCAACTCTCAGCATGACCCGTCCCAGTTCTTTTACATCTTTGTACCTTTCTATACATATAGGTCGACATACCTCAATATCAACAACAGCCACTGAATTATTACCTAAACAACGAGGCTTCTTTTTTAATACTTCTCCAGTACTCTTATTCAATAATGCTTTTAATTTTACAATATTAGCAGACTCAACTAAAGACTGGTGATGTATGAGAACCGGGTAACCTTTTGTTATAGGTACCTTCACATTAAATACTACCAGTCTAGCTTCAAAACGGGAGCTTACTGGAACCTGCTGTACAGGATCACTCAGTACAAAACCAACTGCAACATTCTGCATATCAACCCCTGATAAAGTGACACTCACTTGATCCCCCGCAAATGCAACATTACTGGACAAGTCATTAATACTTATACCTTTAACTTCAGCAATTTCTTTGATAGGACAAACAAGAACTTTATCACCTTTGTTTATAAGTCCATTTTCAATTCGACCAGCAACACAAAATCCTGTTCCTGTGCCTTTAAATATATCATTAATTGTTATTCGCAATGGTTTAGCAACTGGTCTGTCTGGGACGTTGCATTGATCAATCACATCTAAAAGACAAGGCCCTTTGTACCATTTGCATAGCTCCAACTCTGTTGGTGGTTTTACAAGGTTTTCACCCGTTAAACCCGAACAAGGTACAAATGTGACATCAGATTCCTTGAATCCAGCTTGTTTTAAGAATGTTTTTAATTTCTTGAGTATTTCATTAAATCTTTCCTCTGACCAATTAGTTGTGTCAAGTTTGTTGACTGCTACAGTAAGCTGACTTATACCTAAAGATCTAACTAATAAAGCATGTTCTCTTGTTTGTCCTCCAAGTTCAAATCCAGATTCAAACTCTCCTCTTGTTGCATCAACTACCAAGAGAGCTACATCGGCTTGTCCTGCACCAGTTATCATATTAGGTATGAAGTCAGCATGGCCAGGGGCATCTAGGATAATGACCTTTTTTGACTTTGTTTCAAACTGTGCTCTTCCCACATCCATAGTGATGCCTCGTACTCTTTCTTCCCCAGTCTCATCCAACACCCAAGCATACATGAAACTTTGCTTCCCAATCTTTTTACTTTCCTGTTCATATTTATGTAAAGTTCTCTGACTTACTTCACCTAGTTCACACAGCAAGCGTCCCATAAGTGTTGATTTCCCTGCATCTACATGCCCAATTACAACTATGTACAAATGATCCTTCTCCGAGCCCCTCTCAGTAGAATATTGTTTATTAGGATCTATTTTTTCTTTTACTTTGATAGGTATTTGATTTGACCTATCCATGGCCGGTGACTGATCTCTAGGAGTTTGGGGTCGGCTCCCAGAACCCCCATCTTTTTCTACTTTAAAACCTTTTATAACTCCAACTTTTGGCTCTACATTTATTGCAATTACTTTTGGTGTTTTATCAACATTTGCAACAACTGGTTTAGCTGACTCGATTAGTACGACAGGCGGTGGCTTTGATAATGCTTTTTCAGTCTCTTTGTCCTTGTTTGTATTTCTGTTTAAGAGTTCATCTAAAGCCTTTGTCAAGTCAAATTTCTTACTAAGCACTGTTTGAATAAGCACATTTTCAGATACAGTATCACCTAATATATCCCTCAGTTCATCCAAACACGATAATAGCTTTGCCTCGTCAGCGTCCGTAAGAGCTAAACTTCGTATATCTGCGGACTCACGTCGCTCTAGTTGTGGACGTGTTTGTTCTGCCGTATCTTCCTCTGCCTCTTCCTGAATATCACCATGGCTGTCTAAGAAACTTGAAATTGCATGATGGTTCTGTGAACGATCATATATCCACTGCGATGCATCACTTGGTGACAAACAGCTGTCTTCTTCAACGGAATGTCCATAAACGTCGTCGTAATCATAATCGTCAGAGTCCCTCCTATTTCTTATGTTACGGTGCCTGGCCATTTTTGTGATCCCTAAATCGAATTAATTCAAATAGAATATAATAACATGCTGGTAACTATAATTAAATATTTAGGAAAAATCCACACGCTTTAACTTCCATTGACATTTGATAATCACTTGACATTTGATGACAAATCAGTGTAAATAAGAAAAGTTTCGTTTTATGCAAAGTTAAATCGTGACGTTTATTCCCAATTTCCGATTATTAGTTAATTTAGCTAAAAGTTGGGGATCTTAACCCTGTAATATTGACAAGGTAATCATCAAGAAATAATGGTACTTGTCCATTCAAAGTTTACACTAATACTTGGGAAATAATATGGTATCAACGTTTTTTCATAAAACTACCCAACAACCTACCAAAAAACCCTATTTTGAAATTTAAAAAAAATATATATTTTTTCATCACATTGTACTTTTTTAACGTCTACAATAATATGTCATTCATTGTGACATTGACTTGGGCTGTTATTGTTTGATTGTGTCATTTAAAACCTGTCATATTGGATGTTGGTTATTGTCGTTGTTCTTTAGTGATTAGGAAATAGGAATTTTATACTACGCCTACTCATATAGCTGCTTACGTATACAGATATTTTAATTACAGATATATTAGAAGACGAAATCGTTTTCGTAGGAGCGAAGCAAAAAGTTACATCAGCGTTTAATTGAAATCAACATAGTTTGCGTTTCCTTTATTCAAGTTTGACCCTTAGCCAACACCATTTCTACCATGAAGAAAAAGGCAAGGATGATCACATTAAACTTAGTATCCTAAGTGATATAAAATACTTGACATTTTACCAAAATGAATACTAACTCAACAAAACGATTTTAGGTCCTGTTAATGGGGAAGAGTGGCTCTGGGAAAACAAGCATGAGATCCATTATTTTTGCCAACTATATAGCCAGGGATACCAGAAGATTGGGTGCCACAAGTAAGGTTTATTGTTACACTAATTAGTCAATTATAGAGTATGTCCACTAATTATAAGATTGTAGAAGTTTAAAACTACTCAAACAGAGGTACTTCTGATTGAAAATTAATTTCATAGTATATTTTATATTTCCAGTTGATGTAGAACACTCACATGTTAGATTTCTTGGCAATTTGGTGCTCAACTTGTGGGATTGTGGAGGACAAGAGGCATTTATGGAAAACTATTTTGCATCTCAGAGGGACAACATTTTCCGTAATGTTGAAGTACTCATTTATGTATTTGATGTGGAGAGTAGAGAAATGGAGAAGGACATGCATTATTATCAATCATGTTTGGAAGCTATATTACAGGTAAATAATAGACTTTAGAAATTATGACAGGTTTTTAAAGCTAACATAAAAGCATTTTATCCATACTAATAGAAGAAAAAAATGATTGTACCTTTGTATTTAGTAGGCTTCCACAATACTGAACCAGTTTGATAAATACTTTAATTTTGGTTCACTATCCCTGTAGGACGGATTTTGTTTATTAATTATTTTTTTAATTCTGCTAATAAAATATGAAATAACTGTTGCAATGTTTTAAAGTTATTGGTAACTGTGTTGCAGAACTCTCCAGAAGCAAGAATATTCTGTCTAGTGCACAAAATGGATCTCGTAGCAGAAGAAAGAAGAGAAGAAATATTTAAAGAAAGAGAAGAGGATTTGAAAGGTCTTTCTAAACCACTTGAATGCACATGCTTCAGGACTAGTATATGGGACGAAACATTATACAAGTAAGCTTCTGTTTATTAACATGAACTTAAAATTATTAAAAATATATTTACAATTAGCCTTTTAAAACATCTCATAGGTACTAATGCAAGGATGGCAAACCAATGGCTAACAATGCAATATTTTTGGACATAACACTAATTTTGCATTATGAAAAAATTGAAAGTTGGTACTTATGATGAGAAAATGTGAGAGATCACTATGCTAAGGGACATTACTAATCACAAAGTTAAAATAATTTGATGTCACACTTATGACTTTATTAAACGTTTTTTTTTTAGAATAACGACTTGATATGAAAAGGTTTGCTATCCCTGAACTAGTGAATTCACTTTCATATGAAGACATTTTACTGACACAAAGGAACTTAGAATAAATTGGAATAACTCAAATGAAATTGTAGTAGACTTTATATAATTGACAATGTAGCTATTTATTGGTAAAACAATTTTTATAATCGGCCCAGTAGTTATTGAGTTATTTCAAAATACAAATCATTCCTCTTTGTAATATTATAGATGCACACTGTACAGAGACAGCCATTAATATTTATAGACAATGCACATTAAGTGATTATAATGTTTACATTATTACACAGTAGCAAATGCACTTTGAACTCTTCATATCAAATTGCAAAAGTTATAGCATACCAATTAAAATATACATAAAAGAACAGTTATATTACACCCTAGGTAAATAAAATTATACAGAGTTATTTTAACATAGATAAAACACAAAAAAAAATTATAAAGCAAAGTTTTTAGACTATGTTATAGAGAGACTATAAAATTGCCTTTTAATACTTGTTATAAGAATGAAATACAAATTTCAAATTTCATTATCTTTTTCCAGAGCATGGTCCAGCATAGTGTACAAATTAATACCCAATGTGAAAGCTCTAGAGTCATCATTGAAGCAATTCGCAGCAATTGTTGATGCAGATGAAGTAAGTCCTACAATACATTTACTCCTTTTTTTTAATATTTTGTAGAAATACATCAAACCCTATATTTTACCATAAAATGTTTAAATTTCTGAAATTATCTGTTTAAAGTCTCAAATATATTTATAAATGTATTTCTGTTAATGATTGTAATTTATATTGTCATATTAGATATTATTTTTAACTGTATTTATAGAAGGTTAAATGTAATAGAAGAAAAAAATGTTAATTTTACACCTTAATCATTAAACCAAATAAAAAGACATAAAAGCTTGCAAAACCATTTAGCCAAGTTTTGCTCAAGCTCAGTGTTTCTCAACCTTTTTCGTGCTATACATCAAAACTTTTAAACATTGTACACCCAATACATAATTTTTAACAGTAAAAGATACACAGAAAAGTCAAATGAAATTCTACCTGATAATTATTTAAAGCATTTGGCACCATTGCATTTAAATAGCCTGGATCTAAAGGTTGCAAATTGTGTCTAGTTCATTTTTAACTTAGAAATTGCCCCCATGTGTTAACACCACACTTTTTTGTCTATGATTGTGTGTAAATGTATGTATGTGAATATGTATGGAGGTGCTGCTGTTCGAGCGCGCGACGTTCCTGGTGGTGTCCCACTGCCAGCGGCGGCAGCACCGCGACGCGCACCGCTTCGAGAAGGTCTCAAACATCGTCAAGCAGTTCAAGCTCTCCTGCTCCAAGCTCGCCGCGCAGTTCCAGAGCATGGAGGTATACTCCACACGACACCAACACCTGCCTACCACATCAACCTTAAATTATTTTTATTTCTTTATTTAATTTATCTGCATTAGTAACTATAATCAACAACTTCAGGAAAACAATCCGCCCTCTTTCTAAATCTATTTTACAGAACCCTAAAAGCCGTTTCTAGTTTACTAGTATTGTTTCTCTTTCGCATCTTATAAATCAAACTTCATACACTAGTATTTTAAAAGCGAAAGTTTGGATGATGTTTGATACTGCGTATCTTCAAAACGGCTCGATGAATTTTTGCCACAGATCATAAATCTGGAAGAACCATAGACTACTTAATCTTTTTTCGGAAGGCTCAGATTAAATCGCTGGCAATATCTAGAATATGTTCCTAAAAACCACTCCAAAGCTATTTAAAAAGTTTTAAAACATTTAAAAACATTTCTAATAGGTACGGAACAGTGTATTCGCAGCTTTCATCGACGGCTTCACGAGCAACACTTACGTAATGGTAGAGATGTCGGACCCAAAGATACCATCAGAAGCGACGCTCATCAACATTCGTAACGCGAGGAAACATTTTGAGAAATTAGAAAAGGTGTCATCAAGTGCTCCCAGCCAGTACCAATGAGGCACGGATATTGAATTGAGCACATTTGCCAGTTCCCTAATTCTGCCCGCAGAGTTCTTGCCAACGCAAGATTCTCATATGAAACCTGTATAAACTGTTTATAACCTATGGTTACAATTCAAAACTATTACATAGTTCACACTTGGCCAGAGTCCAAAAATTGAACTAGCATTCAACTGGCATAATGTAAACACTGGATGGTGGTAATGAGTGCATATAAGCTATGCCTTGCCTGCGCTACTGTCTTACTGTACTGGTCAAGTGTGAACCAGGCATTATACTTTTAAACATGCAAATGTCAACGTTAACAGAATATTACAATATTTTATACTTTCATTAGGATTCTAACTCTGTCTAAATTGAGAAGTATTGTGAAAGAAAATTGTAATAAAATGCGAGTTTAACTTTTGTTCATATAGTTTAGGAATTTGGAACATGTTTAGGGTTGCCTTCCAAATATTGAAATATCTATAGATTATTTATTATTCTTGAAATTCTAAAAAAAAATATTGTTGTCAATAAATGTATTTATTGTTTTTAAAAAAAAATAGTATATAAAACTGGTTATTAAATAAAGTATCTGTTCGTTCATAATTCCCGCGTTCGTTGTTTTTCTTGATGTTTATTTCTATAGATATTTATTAGTACATAATTTAAAAAAAACTTATGTGGGTTTTTAAAGTAAAAGTGCTTATAAAAATACGTTTTATACATTTTTGGTTAGCTCATTTATAATATTTTATAAAATTATAAGAATTGTTTATTATCTGTAATTAATGTTGGTCTGTGGTTTTACTCAAGAACAATAGTTTTAAAAATTCTTATCAGTTTATATACCAACATTTCCAACAGAATTAAATAAAAATCCAATTTATTTTTATAAAATGTACCTAAAACTACATTCCAAAATATTAACAATATCAATAGTAATGTAACACTAACGCAATTATTTTTATTCAAAACCGTATAGCATACAATTTTTGTTACCAATTGTTTAAAATTAACATATCACCCAAATATTGAGAATATAATGTTATTCTACTATTTATGTTCTAAATATAATTTATTTAAATAACGCTAAATTTGTCTTTTTTATTGTCCATAATTCCCCTTCGAAATATTTCAGAACGCAAGTACGAACGCGTCATTTGTTAAAATTAATTATTTTGGCTACAAAACTAATGTAATAAAGATTGCGATAGACATCTGGCGGAGAAGTAAGTTATCTTAAATTAAAATTAACGTCAATGCTAATTGCAATAGTGATTATAATTGGCTATAAGATTGTATATAAAAAATCAAGACTTGTGTCCTACCGCTGACCAAAATTCAATATCTACTGAATGAACTCTGTTTCGTCCAATATCGTCTATCACTAATTCCAGTTTCCAATGAGAATTTTAACTGATAAGATAAGTGTGGCAATTTATCAAGATTTACAACATTGCTTTTTTTGAAGGCCGGCAATCGTAAAATAAAGCAAGTGACATACTATGCGTGCGCGGTAACTCAAAAAGATCTTAGTATTACACGAATCTCATGTTATCGTGCACTCTTATCCGTAGAAACTAGGTAGCAGACGTAAATAGATGTTTTGTTACACTTGACAAATACTAATATAAGAATTAAAATGGTATGTCACTGAAAGTAAGTACACAGGAATGGCAAATGTTATCGAAGAAACTCAATAAAAGATTTTGATACGCGCTATGTAGCAGGATAATAAAGACAATAGAAGTAATAAAAAAAATTGAATGAACCTATTGTATTCATTATACGGTATACAATGCTCAGTTACTATGCTTTTATTTCACGCGTCTAACTGATGCAGCATTGGACGACGATCAGCCTGTAGTCTGTTACGTAAATAGTAGTGGAAAATGGCCCTTACGTAGACCAACAAAGGTATGTATAAACTGCGATGCAAAGGTATACAAGAACTGCTGTCGGGTATTTCCACGAACGAGTTTAGGGGCACTTTAGTGTTTTTGCTTTAGTCTCGTTTTACGTTCCATTGACGAAGCACGTCTGATATAGTTTACATTGAAATTGATATCAGAGGGACGAATTGATAAGTATTTAGTTTTTGTCGGTTAGTGACAGCTGATAGTGAGTTTGTGTCCTTGATCTTCGTAGTAAAGTGAGTGATATACCATTGAATTAATCCTATACGACTATGTCATTTTCATAAGTATATAAATGTGTGTTAATTACCAACTTTGAGGATTAACATTATCTAATTTATGTTTTATATACTTTTTTATCTCACAGAAAATGGCACAACAAGCCCCGATCTTCGATTATCATGAAGAAACACACGCGGAAAGGCTTTCCCGTAAATCGAAAGAATCTCCCTTCATGGTTTTCGGTAAGTAAATTAAAGCGATATGTAGTTTAAGTTTTTTTTTAATAAATATGAATATGAACATTAATATAGCTCGTAATGTTATCATATTGGAAAACTGATGAACACATATTGTGAAAATAAATTGCGGTTTTAACTAGTAGTAACAGGTTCTGAAATCCAAATTGATAACAATACATATTTTCTTAGACAGCTGCTCACTGATTCTAAACTCTGTAATTGTGACGCAATAGTTTACGTTGGTTGCGCCGTGGAAGATATAAAAATATCTACTCCATCACATCCTTGATCGGTGACTTGCATTAATCTACTTATTTTAATTTAAACGTTACCGTCTTATCTTTTCAAACACAAATAATTAAACGGATAACACTAATTTCTGCCCATGTATTATATGAAAGTTTGGCTACGCTACACACATCTAAATTTCGTTATAGTTTTCTTTATCCTGTCTTAATATTAATAGCGTAGATGCATTAAATAAAACTGATAATAAAGCACAGTACAAAGTATTCATTGGCATCCTAATTTGGCGGCTAATTGCAAATTGTAGAGCAAGTTTATGTTTCATGCACGTGATTCATTCCTCAACGGATGACGCTTTGCAACTCGTGATATGGTCTTCCCCTTATTACGACACCATTACAAAATCGTGCAAAAATATAAGGAAAACATGTGCAACAACAATGTGCATGTTTGCGTATCAGTGCAGATGTGCTTTGTTCTGCTGTCACAAGCAGTCATAGGTTTCCGTCAAGTACTAGGCAAATTTTATCAGAAAATGTTTAATATGAAATATCTATTGTTCTGATTACTACCACAGCTTGCTGGAATGCGCATTATTTATCTTTAGTACTGAACGTCTCGTTAACCAATTTCACTCCAGTCTACTTATTGTGTGTAACCAATTTGTGGCAAGGCTTAATAATAGTTACTCTTACTACATCTTAACTTTTCACTTTCTCAGGTCTAGCAGGATTAGCGTCGGCAGTTGGATATGGCGTCTATTCGTACAGAAACCGCGGCAAGATGAGCACCAGCGTTTATCTAATGCAGTTCCGTG
>NW_013525024.1:1382577-1382876 GCF_000836215.1 Papilio polytes | reverse complement strand
CGTCTCAAGTATAGCAACGCCTAATGAGCACTAATAGGTTATAAGTTGTGGTAGTTTAATTTATTTAAATTATAGACACAAGTAATCGAAGGAGATGATTGATAAATTCGACTTCAAAAAATGTGTGGATATTTTCTAATACACTTATGGCAAGAACGTTGTATTCGAAAGATATTTTTGTGAAATGTATTGTTGAAATAAGTTTGTTAGAATATTAAATAACCTTGAAAAATGTAATATTTCAAGTTGTAAAGTATTACTATGGTAAAAGTAAGCTGTTTATTCTAATTGTTAGATAT
>NW_013525024.1:1379651-1382188 GCF_000836215.1 Papilio polytes | reverse complement strand
ACACTTATGGCAAGAACGTTGTATTCGAAAGATATTTTTGTGAAATGTATTGTTGAAATAAGTTTGTTAGAATATTAAATAACCTTGAAAGATGTAATATTTCAAGTTGTAAAGTATTACTATGGTAAAAGTAAGCTGTTCATTCTAATTGTTAGATATTTCGACACAAATGACCTCCTTTAAAATATAGACGGACGGCCATATTAACAATGCTTGTAAATTACTTTAAAACACACAAACTGAACTCCAATGTGACAACGCAAATATATCGAACGTTCCGTTATGACGACTAGTAAAACACTGAGCTTGTTGGCGACTGAGCGCCGAGACTGCGACTGAGCCCGAGTCATATATTTTATAAACTACCCCCCTCCCCCCCTATTACTTCCGTTTCCTAATATTTTCCTAACAAGATGATATGATAAATAGCGCAGATTAACAAATAACTTTTAAGAATACACACTATATCAAAAATAGTTAAAAAGCCAACATAATAATAATGTTTATTACTGGTGATGTTATACAAATTCATTTTTATAGCATTTGTGAGGGTAGTAAAGAATTTGTAAATTATTAAATTGGTCAAATATGGGAGTTACTGCCAAAAATTAGTCTTACAATATTTTTTATATACAAAATGTAATATAAAAACTTATTTATGGTTTAATTAAATTGGAACATGCATTCATTTGTTTTAGTACCTAATAACAAAAAATATTTCCAACTTAATTTATAGTGAGTCTGAATAATCAAATAAAAAAACATTGTTTTCTTAATAAAATGTATTATTGCAATGCACAGGGAAGCTTATTGCTTGTAATTGTTCAACTAGTGTAGAACAGTAATAAGGAATAAGTCTCTAAAACCATAATCATTACATACATACAGGAGGGCCATATAAAGTATGTATACACAAATGTTAATGCTGATCTTAGATATTTGAAAATATTATTTATTTAACCAATTTGTTCATCTAATTATTGGAAATATACCAATTAATTTTTCTTTTTTGATTTTGCACAAATTTTGCAAATAACAATTCAGTACATATAGTTAATGTCAAACAATAATTTACATATGTTAATATCACATTTAAAATAGTATTTTTACTCAAATAAATATTTTCTTCAAACTTAATACTGGTTTTAATAAGACACAAAGCTATTTTAAACAATAACTAAAAGGTAAGATTACAAATTACAACGAAATCTAGTGATGCATTTGAAATCTACGTATTGGAAGAAGTGATCCAAACAATACATGCTGGATAACGGGAAATTTGGACAGAACTTCTTTTTTATACATTTTAATGAGACCTTGATTAATTTTTGACCACGAACCAACGGCACTGATGCTCCACAACTGGTTAGAATGCTCCGCAAACGGACCTGTCTTCACATCTTTTATATACTTGATGCATGATAAGAACATATACTCATCTGAAAATTTATCCACTATATCATCTTCTAAGAACTTTGCTGGTGGATATATTCTAGGCTGATCAACAAGCTGTGAACTACCCCAGATAAACGGCACAAACTGGTAATCATCAAGACTCCACACACCATGGCTTCCTGCTGGCTCCATTCTATATGTCTTCTGAAGTTTCCTTGCTATATTAAGATATTTATTAAATAACATGAACACAGTTGCTACATTATCTTCTGGAAGGAGACAACCGATTTTGTAAAGACAGCAAAGAAACATTATAAATGACATTTCATGTCCAGTCCCATAATCAATGCGGGTGGCGTTACCAAAGCTTTCCTCTAGGTATGCTTTAATTTCCGGTATTGTCAGATAAAGGCTTTGGTCCAGAGCTTCTTGAAGATATACTGTTGAATTGCTCTTCACTTGTGTAAGCCATTCTCTAAAGGCAGTATTTCCAAATCTTTGCGGTTGTTCAACAGGGGGACAATTCTCTATCAACTTATCAATTTTATCCAACATGTCCATAATTTTTAATAAATTAGGTGACACTTTACAATCAACAGATAGTGGTTTCCCTTTAATTGCTTCATTTAATGTGGCAATAAAACCTGTGTACTCCATGTACGCTTCAGACTTCTCCCATATTGTCATATCAGTGATTGATTTGACAGCCTTTTCGGGCTCCAAAAATCTATGATTAGGTGAAAATGGAACAGTATTCTCATTCTTTGTTCCATCTCCAATAGGATTTTCAATATTCATCTAAAAATAGAAGGGATTAAATTTATCAATAGTACCAACACAGCTACATTATATAATTGATAAAGAGTAGTCAGAGTAGGTAGATTTATTTTATGATATACTTGCATCAAGACATTATAATATGGACAAGCCATTACATCCATACCATGCAGGAAATACTGGAAATAGTTCTGAAACTTGAACTATGGAATAAAATACAATAAAACATACAAATAGGCAACCAAAATTGTTTATTATTAATACAATGAACTTTTAATAAAACCAAAAACTAAAAAAAATATTTTGTAATCCTTATTTGATACATGTCTATATTTTTACATGTCAACATTAATACAATTAAAATA
>NW_013525024.1:1378051-1379626 GCF_000836215.1 Papilio polytes | reverse complement strand
AACTTTACAGTATTCCTTTTGACATCTAAAATCCTTATTTTATATATTTAAAAATAATTTTTCAACATCTGGAGATGTCAAAGGAGCAAATTGGAAATATGATATTAGATCATTCGCTACATTTATTTTAATACTTTCACTGTAATCCCTAATTTTGTCTAGATCCAGATTTTGTTCCATGACATATTCTCATTTGTTTAATAATATTGTCACTATTGTATTCATTAATGGTAACTCTGACTTGGTCAAATTGAATCAACTATGGATAATTTTTCATTTTGTAACTCTTTAAGAATTACTTTAATTTGGTAATTTTCTTCAATATCTCATAAAATATTTTTAGCATAGGCATATCCATATAAACCTCTACATTTGATGTCAACAACATTCAATCAATCTTCCTACTCTGACCAATGCTGATAAATGAAATTATTATCAGTTATGTAATTTACATATAAATTAAAAATCTACTCACATAGATTATTTAGAAACATTTACCACATATATATGGACAAAGTAAAGGATGTATTCCTACTAGTAAAACCGATTTTACAACTATTTCGATAAGCACAACTAGTGAAGGTCACTAGTGTCAAACGCAGGTTAATGCAATGCTTGTTTTCATTCGTAAATAAGTAACCAGTACAAACTTGTGTTTAATATATTAGATTAGGCATATTATTAAAATGGAGAGAATCTTGCGAGGTATTATGAGATATCGAGTGCTTGATAGAGCGAGCATGGTAAACCAATTTCAAGAAGTACGCGACAATCCAGTGGTGCGTAAGTGTATATCACTAACCTTGTTTGTGGTGTATTGTGTACTTTATATTTGCATTGATATTTTATGAACTTTGGCCAATGTGGTATCTATAAAAGACTTTTTCCTATTCGAAAATAATCGTACCAAGAAAGAAAACTAATTACGTATTGTAATATAATGCAACATCCCAACATTTACTTATTTTTCATTAAAGTTAGACAACAATGACAGTTAAATGTTTAAAATTAAAGCGTCAAAGACTTTGACATTTGTGTCTTACAGCCAACCGAAAAACTATTTATTCTGAGCGTTATTTCTGTTACTTTTATGTTTCAAATAATTGAAAAATAATACATTAACATTAATTTTAGCCCAAAGCAATTTTTTATACATGCATGGACAGCAGGATGATTCCCACAAGATTCACAGAAACAAGCGTCGGCGACATGTTTGTGGGTTCGTTATTGTTGATTAAATTAAATTAATTACAATAAAGTTAATTACAACATAATGATAAAATAATGATGTTAATCGCTGTAAAGAAGCTTAATCTTAAAACAAAGGCCAACAGTTACGTCTAAGAATGGAATATATGTCTACACAATAAAATTGGAGTGTCTGTTTGTAATTTGTAATATCAAAAGAAAAATTCCAGATTTCGGAGAGATGATGTATTTGCGTTGCTGATAACGAAAATCGCATTTAAAATTTTTGTCTGTCCGCGTTTGTTCCGGGTAATCTCCGAAATGGCTGGGCCGATTTCGACCGGACTTTCACTGGAGGGTAGCTGACATAGACGGGCATATTATAGG
>NW_013525024.1:1352130-1378027 GCF_000836215.1 Papilio polytes | reverse complement strand
CGTGCTGTCAAAATGGCGACCGGACCGCTATCTCTGGAATGGGTGGACCGATCTGGACGGGACTTTGACTGGAAGATAGCCGGTATAAGGTAGATGCACGCGGGAATGTGATAGATGACTTTTAAAATAAAAACCGCGATAACGAAGTTTGCGGGCGACAGCTCGTGTCTCATATACGTCTTTATTCAGATAGCAAATAACTAATTCTAACATAATGCATTATAATTATAGTCTCGAATATATTATATTTTAATTATTGTCTTTCTTACAGTGCGAAATGCTGGAAATCTTATTCCGCATTCTGAATATTTTGTAGATGAAATGACAAGTTGTGAACCAGCAGGACTAGAGCTAAGCTGTATCGTAAATGATATAAGGCATGTTATAGTTTGCGGGCATAGCGACTGCAAAGCAATGAATCTATTATATAGACTTAAGAGTAAAGAAGAATCTAATCTCGTTAGTATCCTTGTAATTTAGGCATATCAATGTAAAAAAATTAACACTTATTGTTTTATTAACTTATCGATAAATGTTTGCTTAAATCACAGGAACAACGAAGAATATCTCCCCTTAAGTCGTGGATATGTGCGCATGGCAAAACCAGCCTGAATAAATTTCTACAAATGAATGGTGACTTTGATAAGCCTATGTTATTCACAGCTGAAACTCCACAACGAAAATTTGTTGCCTATATCGATCCAGAAAATAAATTTTGCATTGAAGATAAACTATCACAGGTTAGACATTTTGTCGTAAAGTTAATATTTTCTAACTATATTTTCATTCAGTCTCAATCATACGAAAAGTGTTTCTTATTTGGAGTATACGATTATCGAAATGAAATGATAGTTTTTTTTCTCATATTTCGCTCTTCTACTTTGGCGCTAAATGCCTAGCAATGAATTAAATTAAACTAATATCAAATCATTCAATTCAGATCCAAATGAATCTAATCTGTCCGTCAAAATGGTCCTATAAAGTATAAAAATTGTGCTAATTTGGTTTGATTAACAAAAATTAAGTTCTATTTGTTTATTTGCAGGTCAACACTCTGCAACAGTTACAAAATATAGCTTCATACGGAATGTTAAAGAAGCGATTGGAGAAACACGATTTACACATTCATGCACTTTGGTTTGATATATACACTGGGGATATTTTTTACTTCAGTAGACGAGCTAAAAGGTTTATTATAATAGATGAATCGACATATGAAAGTATTTTGGCTGAAATCCGACGATATTATTCATAGTGGTAATTCGCGAATCAACGTTGACACCCAGGTGTAACTCTAAACCTAATAAAAAATATGTATAAAGTCCAAGATGGGACCAAATTTTATGTAATAGGAACTATAGAAAGCACGATAGTTATTGGTAATTTGCCATATTCTAGAAATTAATGAAAATGTCGCAGTTATCCTATGTCTAAAGCGTAATCTGTCTCAGTCTTGATTGTCGCTACAAACCTAGTACAATCTGTTTCTACAAATGGAAATGAATATTATATACAAACTTTATAAATAATACATACACCGAGATGTATCTATCAATTCCAAATGTAATTAACGTGGTTTTTTTACATATATTCACGTGGTTTATACAGTTTATGTTTTAAAATAAAAGTTTTATACCTTTTTTAAATAATATCTAATTTGAAACTATTGTTTAATTTGTAACCTATTAGAACATTAAAATAAAAATATTTGGTTTAAAATGTATATCGGTCTAGAGATGTTTTATTTTATTAAGGTATATTTTTTTTACGGTATTATTGTTTTATAAAGTGTTCATCAAGTTTTGAAAACAGTTGAGTTTTTATTTATTAATATTCATTTTTAAGTTCAAAGTGTAAATGTGCTTTGCGTCTTTGCCTAAATCCAAGAAAAATAACAAAAATGTCATCCGCATGTGTCTTAATGACAGTGACAAATTAACATGGAAAAAAATTTTCAAGGTTAGGCAGGGGGTGATGCAATGTAATAAATTTTTTAAAATATTATATAATTTAATAATTGGTAGCCCAATACGATAAATCTCATAATAAAGGTAAATATTATAAATTGAAAGTATTCATTAATATTTATTTTTGTTGTTGTTGTATTAATTATTTATTTAACGATTATTTTTTTACTTTCATTAGCAATGGCAAACTCTCAGCCAATATTTGACTATCGAGATGAATCTCATGCTGACAAGTTAGCCAGAAAATCTAAAGATTCACCTTTTATGATAATAGGTAAGCCCTTTGTTTTCAAGAATTGTTCAGTATATATTCTGTAGGACATATACTGAATAGTGTAGTTTTAATAAGAAAAAGTTACACGATAATAAAAAAACAATATTTGTTATATCACATTATCCAAAAGAACAAGAATTTGTATTTCATAACTTATACCATTTTGAAACATCAATGTTGAAGATATTAAAACCGATTTTATGTTCCAGGTATCATTGGCCTTATTGGCGTTTGTGGATTTGGGGCATATAAATTCAAGACTAGAGGTGAAATGAGCACAAGTGTGTTTCTAATGCAACTTCGTGTAGCAGCTCAGGGCACAGTCGTGTCTGCACTAACATTGGGCTTAGCATACACATTAGCCAAGAAACATTTGTTCAAAGATGACAAAGCCGAATAATGATATTTTGTATTAATTTAGTCAAATTACTTAAACCAGTCTAAAGCTTAACTTTGCTACCTCAAAATCTCACAATGTTTGGAACCAACAGAAATCTCAAAATATCTCATTTTATTTTTGTAGTATTTATTTTTTTTTAACAATTCACATATTGATTTAGATATTGGTTTAGCTTAGTTGTATTAATTCGGAGCAAAGCTCAGCTTCTGTGATCATTAGAAATGTATGTAGTTTTCTTTTGTCCGAGGTCTGGTTTAAATTTTGTGATATGTGTAACATATTTAATTTTAAGAATTAATTTATTTATTAAATGATTCAAGCTTTAAATCCTTTTAATTATTCCTTAACCTTATTTCATTCATTCACAAAATAGATATCTCGGGAGGTGTCACTGATCTGTCCCTTTTCTTCACTATCAATAATAAATTACAGCTCACATTATTCAGCTACATCTATGCTGGCCATAAGTTTTCACTGCACTAGTACTTTACAATAACATCACTTTCCAGGAATAGTGTTCAGCTTCGCTTCAGACTCAACCCCTGCCGTAATCTCGTTTGATACTGTAGGAGTAATAAATAAAACAATAACGAAAATAAATAATTGTAATTCATTAACAACATACATATAAATCTTGCAAGAAAACAATATTAACATATTTAAGCTAGGATAATTAAATATTTTATCAAATGTAATCTTGTATATTTATACAACGTCAACTAATCACTTTTACTACAATCAGATTGCCCTTTACTGACTTTTAAAACATAATTTGGAATGGTCAAGTCATCTTTGTCTGAAGTGGAATGATTTCGAATGGAATTTGAAGTAACCTTTACAGACGACAAGTCATCGGCGTTACTGAATAAGCCGTTCGAAGTGTTCGAACTTGAAGTGGAATTGTACGTCATTGATCTAAAAATTTGTACAGGCGTGGAGGTCCGTGCTCTGTTGCCAGTGCAGTTCCCTACACTGTTCCCAGATTGATCATGTTCTACTATTTTCTTCATTTCTTCCGGCATCTTAGTCTCATATAGAGAAATAAATTCTTGCTCAGTCAAGTCTTTAGATGGATTTATAAACGTTATTTTCTTAGCAAGTTGATTGGTAAGAAATTCTTTAACAGTCATAGAATTGGACAAAGACGTTTGTTGTTCAGCATTTTTAGAGGGGTCGCTGTCTTTCGAGCTTCGCCTAGTGTTAATATGATGTTGTAACGCTAAAATGTAATCAGCATTCGATTGAGAGATACTACCAATTTTACTTCGAGATTGAGGCCCACTCGAGCTGGAAGTATTTGATGAAGACGAGAGGGCAAGGCGCTCCTTAGTTTTTTTAAGAGTAGACGAAGCCCAGCCCATACCTAATTTTTGGAATGCATTTTCTAAATCGGGATTTGAAGAGATACTCAATGTATCAGAAGTTTCAACATTAACTTTTTTCCCATGGTGTACATTTACTCTTTTCTTTTCTCGGTTTGACAAAGCTAACAAAGATATTGAGGATTCTGATGTGCTACTCGTGTTAACATTAGACGCCGTGTCAAATTTAAAAGGTTCATTGATAATTTTTCGTTTCAGTAACTCAGCTATAACGTCTGGTAAACTATTCTCGGAATGTAATGAACTCAAGTCATCGTTTGTTATAACACCTTTTAAATGATCCTCCAAATTAGATACGTCACCATTTTCTAATTTATTTTTCTTAGTAAATTCTTTAATACTGATAAACGGTTTTAGCATAATATCATTAAATTGCTTCATATCCATCATAGGTAGCTTAGAATTGTCAGAAGAATCACCATTTAAATCTTGAGTCTTAGAAAGTTTCCTCGATGCACTCTTCTTACCTTTTAATGAATCTGTTTCTAGGCATTCCATTCTCGAAGTAGAAGGAGAAATATTTAATGCGCTCTTACGGGCATTTTCTGTGTTAATATTGTCTACGCTTTTAACTGAAGCATTAGAATTAACTTCAGAATTAATATCATTGCGAGATTGACTTTTTACTTTTAAACTCATAGGGGAATCCACCTCCAACACCGTCGAGAGTTCATGGGGAATTATATGTTCTTGTTCATTTTTGAAATAAATCCTCGATAAGGCTGGCGGCGGCTTAGACTTCGGCTTGAAATTAGGGTTTTCTATATTTAAACTTTCTTTGCTAGAAGCAAGTGTGGTCATAGAATCGGCTTCAGATAGTGGACTCATGAAATTTATTGGTTTCGGAATATCGGAAAGTAACGGGGTGAACGTATTATGGTCGATGTTATTTTCTTTCTCAACTATCGGAGCAGAGGGCTTGTGAATTTCAGAAACAATAACGGTTGGTGATATCGATTTTTCTGTAGTTTTTCTTCTATTTCTTTCTGCGTCGGAGTCCGAGGTGGAATCGGATGATGTTATTTGACTATAGAATAAAGACTTGTTTCGTCTTACTTCTTCGAGCACCTTGGCCAGGTTTGATAAACGTTTTGTACATTTTTCAGTTAGATCCGCAATCTTTTCCATATTCTGAAGTTTACCTTCAGCTTCTTTAACGAGATTGTCTTCGGAAACAAAAGCATTAGTTTGTGTCGATGTGTTAGAAGGCAGAATGTGTAATTTATCTTGACGATTCTTCTTAATTGTGTTTTCTGAATCTGAGGAAGGAGGCAGGTTATCAGATCTGCATCGAAGCGGTATCGAACCTTTTGAAACTATGTTATTTTCATATGCCGGTTGCGGTTCTTGTACGATTCTCATTATTTTATGTGGTTGTGTAGGTTTTTTCTCATCGTTTTTATTACAGGTTTTAGAAACTAAACTTTCTGGCTGGTCGCTGGTATCGTTTTTATAAGACGAAGATGTTGTGTTCGATTTGGAGGATTGAAATTCGTGTAAATAATTTTTACATTCATTTGTCGTAGAAACCTTTTTGGAAATATTCAATGACTTGACTTTATGCATTTGCTTTCGTTTATGTAATTTTGTATGGGGTTTTGAATTTTTGTTTGTTTGATCGTTAACTCGTGTAGCTGGCGGTGCATCGTTAAATTGAAGATCATTAATAATTTTCTCTTTCAGAATATTTTTAATATGTTCCAATGATATTTTTTTCTCGGCTAATGATTTGCCTTTTAAGTTAAGAGTGTCATTTATAATTGAACTGCTCGGTGTAGGTACGGAGCTGCATTCCTCGTTTATTATTTCAATAGCCTTCATGCCCTCTTTATTAAGTTCTAATAATTTATTTACATAGTCTTTAATCAAGGGATTTAAAGGAGTTTTAGGTTTTCTCTTCGATGCATTAGCCTTCAAATATTTCACATGCTTACTCGGTACATCGCGTAGTGACACAGGTTTCCGATGATTACAAATTTTAACTGCGTTTGCTTCCTTTTTATGTTTGTGACAAGTTTTAGTCTTGCTGCATGCACAACATATCCTTGAATAAATACTATCTGTCGTAGTTTTATAATTTTTACTACAAGCGTCACTTAGTTCACCAGCACTGCTTATATTGTTAGATGTGAACAAATCTTCGACCTGATATTTTAGCTTGTTGCTCTTCGTAGCATCAACCGCATGTGTTGATTTTTTTCTTCTCTCACCATGTTTGCAGTTACAGCTTTTAAAGTTCTTGAAGGACGTAGAATTTTGCGATTCCTTTATTGAATCATAAGTTTCATCGTACGAAGCATCATAATCACGTTTTGAAAATCTCGGCCTGATAATATCCGGGGGGCTCATATACGCAGTCGATGTGGAACTCATGTGCATGAAAATTGGTTTGTGAATTGGAGAACTTGTCTGCGTGTAGGTCGAAGTAGCTTTTTTTGGAACTGTGTTTGTTGGGATATTATTAGGAGACACAGTGTTGGTATCTGTGCGCTCATCTTGACTGCTCACCGATTTTGATTTCTGGGGGCTAGTTTTTTCAGAAACTGCGTCCGTTGTTTTGGGGGGTGTAACTTTAGTCGATGGGACAGTTGTCTCCTCTGTATGTGTTTTTGTAACTTCACGAATTGAATTTTCATTAATATCGACTTCTGGCGCAGGATTTGAGGCTGGCACATCTTCATTCTTAGTATTTTTATTTGCATCTTCTTGATTCTTACTTTTTTCTTCTTGAGCGGTACTAACGGGATTTGCGTTTTCTTTTTTTCTTAGTTGTATGATTACTTCATAGGCTTCATCTTTTAGGTAGCCTGTGGTCCCAACATAAAACTTTCCATTCTCTTGGCAGACGTCATCAATAACCTTTATACAACCATTCTTAGGTGCAACAGTTTCGCCAACTTTAAGAGACGTAGTGGAGGTAGCAGCTGAGGGGTAGTGAATCGTTGGTCCTTCTGAATGATTTGTATTCACACATTGGCAATTACAAACAGGCCTGAAACAGAGTAAAGTTTTTTAAACACACCTAAATATATGAAATGATTTTTAATCTTTTTTCTAAAAATTAACAATTGATTTGATCAAAAGATTTTTTTTAACAAAAGCTAAGGTTAATAATTTTAAAAACACTAAAAATGCCAGTGTTAGAAATTATAAATAAAAAGAATTTTACCTTACAGTGGTACCTGTGTCAGTCTCAACATTCCGAGAGTGGACATCTACAACAAAATTTAAAGAATATATGTTAAAAAAATTAAAACCATCATAGAATTAGTCCAAAGATATATATTGAAAACACATAGTACGAGGGAACTCTTTTATACTAGAATGTGTATCTAATTTCATTATAAGTTTGAAGACCTCAACTTATTCAATAACTGATTTATACAATATTTTTCTAAGCAGTATACCTGGACAATGCAATTTGACACACTGACACTGACGCACACCTTCGCCCCGCTGATCCTTATCAGATGAGCTTGGATCACACACTTGCAAGGAAGTCAAATTGTCCCTGCAAATAATATTAACACATTTTAAATGGAGCCCTAACATAAGTTTAACTCTTCTAAATATACTTCTATGACACAAGCAAAAATACAAATTACGCCTCACAAGTCAAATTTGTTATTAATGTCAATTATTAAGACTACAAGAAACGGTGAACTTAATTACTAATGAATATTATCCTAGTCTGCAAGGGCAAATGATTGCTACATTTAACATTACTAGGATAGCAATATTTACATTTGTACATACTTTGGTTTATTAATCTTGATAACACATATACTGTACATAGTGTACTAAATTTACGTACTCAAATTGAAAATCAAATTAAATATATCATTTTATTCTACATTATTTTATAATGTTCTTTTTTTATATTTACCACCATGGACTTCTATCCCCTGGCAAATACCATTCCTCAGAGTTAGATGTGTAAATACTCATTTTAGTATAAACCTGACTGAAGATAAGCATTAGTTTCAGGTATTCAAATCCTAACTAACTTATTAAAACTTTCGTGAGACATACTACATAATTTACAACACGGCTAAACTCACGTGGTAACCTTCGATGTAGGCACCAACCAGTTTCAGACCTCTAAGGGGTCCTTCTTCAGGGTAGCTGGTAACCACTCATACTGAAGAAGGACCCCCCAAAGGGTCTGTAACTAGCCTACAATGAAGGTTGCCACGTGAATTTAGCCATGTTTTAAATTATATATTCAAATCTTTTATTGTAAATCAAATAATTATGAATCCACTTACCCATTTTTGTTAACAGTTTTGTAGATTCCTGTAAAAAAATGAAATCATTGGAACACAATTTTAAATTTGTCGAAAAGGACGAGCGTACTGTCAAAAAAATCCCGACTGAAAGTACTAGTAATCACAATGTATTTTACCTTCAGTTAGTTGATCAAATGATGTTTTGCTTTTCATGTTGCTTTCCTCAACTTTCTGCGTGGATTTTTCATTTTCACATTCAATCGTCTCTTGAACACACCTCACTTTATCAGACGATTTAATTTTCTGACATTTTTTCTTCTTATCATTTTTCGAGTTCAGTATTTTATAAATGATAATTCTGTCAGAATCAGTCAGTTTCGGGTCCAATTCTTGAACAATATCTTGTTTGTTTCTTCTGTTTAGTGAAAAATTTTCAGATGTCGTAGTATCCGATACGATTGACGAGCAATCGGTTGTCTCCCCCATTTCCTTGATTATTGCTGTTTCAATATATCTATTTGATACTTTAGATTTGACGGGAATATCTTTAGTTGGTGGGGAATGTTTCCGACTTGATCTGTACTCATGGTAATCATTCCTGTTACTGAACTTAACAGTGTTGCCATGTTTGTTTGTTGCCTCACTACTTTGTGCCTTTGGTATTTCCGGCACAGGTATCCAAGTGTATTGAGAATCATCATTTGAATCTTCGTTTTTATTCATTGCCGATTTTGAAGTACTTTGACAACATTTTATGTGCTACAGAGAATTAAATGAAATTTAGTACATGAAGCCATAAAAAAATAAAGGTTCTGTGAAGTAATTTAGAATTGGACAGCAATTGTGATAACATATAACTAAGCAATTTAACAATTTTTAAATATTAATAATTAAGCATAAAGTAATATTTTATTACCCTGCACTTATGATGACCTCTGCATTGTTTCTCTGCATTTCTATATTCATCCCTTAATTTCAGTTCCCGTTTATCCTTCAACTGTTGCTGTCGATTTTCATCCATAAATGCATTTCTCTGTAAAAAATTAAAAAAATGTATAACCCTACATTATAATAATAAACCAAACATTTTCTATAGATATAAATCTAGATAAGTTTGAAGTTTTTAGAAAGATAACTTTGAAGCTACCTGGATTTAAATAATTATTTTTCCAGTTGAAAGCAGAATTGAAAAACATGCTGTTATTCTTCCGGACATTTCTAGAATAATAACGATAATTACATTATAAATGTAATATACTTACAATGGGTTTATCCGACATATCTTTAGGTAATGAATTCAAAAATGCCAATGTATCTCTATATTCTTTATCAACATTTTCTTTAGTCACAGCAACTTTATTCCTTCTTTCTGCTATCTTGTTGTGGAATTCTTTTTGTTTGACATTATCATTTGTGTCTTCTTTTCTTGCTTTTGTAAATGCATCATCATCAAAATTTTCCTCTCGAATTACTAAATTATCATCATTATTGAGCATGGTCCTGCTGTCCTTGGTCATATGATTGTACATTGTCACTGAACCTTTTTGTGCTGTTTCTATAGAATTTGTACTTGAGCATTTATCTTTGTTTATTACAGTAACTGAAAAAAAAATAGTTTAAACTACCTATTTGAAGTAATTATCAGATTACATAAAATGTAACACTATATTAAAATGAGAAAGATATGATATTTTCAATATAAAGTCAATTTTGTAAGCTACAATTTTGAAAGGGACAATAAAATAAATAATATTCTTAGAAAACTAAAATTTCAGTAACTATATATAACATATAGAGATGATTTAATTCCCCCAAGCAATGTTGCCAGCAGGTAGGTGGCTTAAATCAAAACATTAAGGTTTAAAAAGCCTTGTGACAATATGATTATTAAGTTTATTAAACACTATCAGCCTGACAAATAAATAAATTTGCTTATACTCAGTTTTACTTTATAATCTGTTTATTTGTAAGACTGTATGTGTGTGTGATAAAGCTGGAGAGATAATGACATATATCAAGTACTTTTTTTACCAAATAATAAGACCAAAGATGAATTGGATGATCTAAACTAAACTTATTTCAAATGTTTAATGTACTAGTGAAACAATCATACTTTACTTTTCAATATTTCAGTAATTACACTATATCACCTGGCTGTTTGAAGCTCCTTGAGTAGGAGTCATTAGTAGCAAATGCATTTTGTTCTAATTTGTGCATTGGAAAATATATTTTGGGCGACCTTGTAGATGTAATATTCTTATTAATGGAGGAATTAATGATTGATTTAAATCTTCTGCTATTTATAGGGGGGAAAACAGGTTTTACAGAGGATTTGACACAAAATTTACAATTTTGCTCCGCTCTCCATGATGGAACTGAGATGGCCTGATTGTCCAGGACTTGACACACATTGTCAGATGGATTACCTTTCGGTTTCGATGCTCTGGTACGCATTATTGTCTGTTTAATGTTCTGCAACTCCTCGTCTTGCCTTTTACTAAGTTTTGCCTCTGTTTCTCGGAGGCGAAGATGTCTATTCTGTATATGTTCAGAAACTATATTGACAGTTGACTTCATTTGATGAAACTCAGGAGTGTTTACCGGACCACCTCGTAAGCTGGATGGCATTTCGTCACTGAGTGCAAAAAGATTTGGTCTCTTAGTTCTTTCCAGTCTCTCTGGTATATCAACAGGTTCCCTTATAGTTTCAGTCTCTGGTAACAACAGTTCTGGTATATCTGTCTGATAACCATTGGTTGGCTCATTCAGATTTAACTGTGTTCCCGTATCAACCTTCTCCACAGGTTCAACTACATTGTTTTGGATATTATTGTGCTCAGGATCCTTTGAATTAGCTGTGAAATTAGACTCCTTGTCTGATATAAGAGTTTTAGCTACAATATTAGATTTTTCTCTACTTATTACATTAGCCACTTCCCTGAAATGGAAATAAAATCAGTTCAACATTTTTAAATAATTATAGTTCCAATGCATGACTACTTTTATGACATCATGATTTCATGATAAAAAAGTAAACCCTAGTAACCTCAAGTCAATAAAACTTACCTAGCTAGTAGTTTTCTATCTAACAACTCTTTTTTCTTATCTAATATTTCTTGCTTTCGTCGTCTCACTTCAGCCACTGCTTCTTTACCCCTTAATTTTGACTTATCAATCTTCTTCTCAAAATCTAAAAAAAATTACAAATCAACAAGATGTATAGCAATCTTCACTTATCACACCTTCTTAAATTTAATTAGTACGAGAAATTAGGTAACAGAACTTTCTGTCTTCCCTGATTAACTTATGCATACAAAATTCTAGCTAATCAAAATGCTTGTTACCTTGTTGAAGTTGCTTTGATGCATTCTTATGACCGTTGCCCACATCCTCTAAGCCTCTAGCATAAATTTCCTGCAACTTGTCCACAAACTGCTTTTGGCATTCAAGGTACTGCTTTTTTTTGTGTGCATCAACGTCTTTCACTTGCCGCAAAGTTTCTACTTTAGCACGCTGTCGAATTTTCTTAGCAATATCTTTTGACTGTTCCCGAACCTAAAAAATTACGCAATTCTAAGCATTATTACGTTTCTTTCATAATTGTCTATATAAACGATATGATAGAAAATTATAACCTGCTGTAGTCTCAACTTTCGTCTTTGTATAAATTCATTTGTTTTTGCAAAATCAACCTCGGAAGTCATTTTGACATTTGCTTAAAAATAAATAAGAACTATGGTCACGTAGTAAACTTCATTTCTTAAACAAGTGTGCACTATTTTTTTTATTAACTTAAACAAAGAAAACAAAACAAATCAATTTCAAACTGCTTCTAATGTCAATTTGAACAACCGTTGTTGTCAAGTGATATTTGTCAATTACAATACGTTTCATTTTACGTTTACATGGGTAAGTAAAATGTTTTAAGAAAGTTTAAATCAGTGAAACTTCCGTTTAAATGTTTGTAATGGGGATCCTCCTCATTAAATCAACAAATCAAGGTGATAGATACGTCCCAGTAATTACAAATCCTCTATCTTATTTTATATTCTAATATCGCTTGACCTAAAGCACTTTACTAATAAAAGATTTGCATGTTTTTTACGACTTAAACACTACTGCTATAAATGTTATCACAAAGAAATTGAGATAAACGAAAATATATTTTTAAATTCGTATATTAAATAAAATTTTTACAGGGTAGCAAACTATGAACGCTCATACATACTAGATTATTAATGAAAAAACACCGATTCTATTATATTAACCTTTGATATTTAGAATGATTATGTAACATCTTTGTTCAGAAAATGTGATAGAATTACAAAAGTTTAAACATGAAATTCCTTACAAGTATTATTAAACTATTGCGCGTAACATTGTTTGGCTAATACATTTATATTATTTCAGTCTGTATTTTTGTTACCTAACCCAAGACCAAGCAATTTTTGTTTCGCAAGATCTAGTTTAAGTATATTGTCGGGATCGTTAGGGTTAAGCAAGTCTAAATCGATAAGGGCTTCGTCAGAGCTGCGGTTTCCACCTCCGCTTCCATTTTTAGTGTTGCTAACAGTGGTATACACTAAAGCGTTTATCAATTTCATAATGATTTCTTCGACGTCGATATTGTTTCTGCATGACAATCTTGCGTTTTCGGTTTCATCGAGAGCCCGTGCGAGGGTAAGAAGGACGTTCAAATCGTCATAGTTGCACGATGACCACGACCTACGGGTTAGAGATTGGGCTTCCTGCATCTGAGAACGAGAATAAAACATGTGTTACGAAATTGACGTTATTTTAGAATATAGGTAAATTATATTACCTAAGCTACTTCCCTAGGGTTCTAATCAGATAGAGAAGCATATTTTATCTACGACAGCAACTCCAAGTTAAAAAAAATGAATAAATAATGACTTACCCCTGATAGAAATACAGCCAAAGCAAAAGTTAATGCATATATTAACGCCATTTTAGCTCCGTTAGTAATGGCGCGGGACTAAAAAAACTTCTTTATATAGTCCGTTATTACGAAACAAAGAGATACGACCCTTTACATGTAAATTATAACCTATCATAGCACATTTAATATTGTTTATTAAGGGTTCAGTATTTTAAACAAAATTAATAATTTATTTACTGCGGATCTCTCTTAATTATGTAAAATTTTAGAATACTATAATAAAATAGTCACGTATTGTGTCAACCAAATTTAGATAAAGTGCACCTGCTGCCAGAAGCAGAAATAAAAACTAACAAAGAAATTACCATAACATGCAGCAAAATGGCATTACTTGCGCCAAATACCGATTTAAGTAATGCCTAAGTTAATAATTGAGGGTTGTGTTGTGCATTTAGTGACATCACATTTTCACTAAGGTCGCAAAAAACGCATTCCCTACTACAAATTGATTGCAATAACGGAAAAACGATAAGATCATAAAAAAACGATATAAACATGTTTTTTTTAACAATTTTTATGTATTACAAGGAAACTTAAGATATTTTACAAAACATTCGTTCTAAAATACTCCAAATAAACGAGAAAGTAATCCATATGAATAATTTACAGAATACTTAATAAGTCAGTACAACCAAGTTCTACGCTGACTAAGTCTTTGCCATTGGTTGAACATTTGTTCTTCGTAGCGACTAAAATCAGCGCATCAATCAATTTGGTAATTATATCGTCGGAATTAAATCTCTCGCTCCTGTCGCCTTCAATTTTGTTCATGAGAGAAGCTAGTTGAAGCAATGTGTTCACATCGGCTGGAGCGGACACAGGCGACGCCGGGTCCAAAGATACGTATTGTGGATAACGCAAACATTGACCTAGAGCCACCTGCAAATACAAGAAAATAAAATAAAAAACCGTCCAAGCAATATAAAATTAATACAAAAAATAAAATAAATACGTACACCCAAACATGCTCCAACAAGCAAAACTACCGCTAATAATCGACTCATTGTTCCAAACATACTGTTAATTAAAAGTCGGTCGTTTTTATAGATTAAAATAATTGCTAAATATTTCTATTACTTAATTTCATATATACAAGCTTGTATAACGCCCTATTACAAATCATAGAATACTATAAGGTTTGAATTATCGATCTTATTTTAATCAGTGTAAAGAAACTAAATAAAACAAAATGGTGCTTCCAATGTACTCGCTTGTATTGCGTGGTATTCCTAATTTATTCTTACTGGGGTAGACGTAAGATGAATGGTTCGCCTTTCATGTACTTGTTTTTTTTTGCAAGTATTTACAAAAGATTAAACATACAGGCTAAAAATTCTTGAAAGACCAACGATAATTGACAAAATTGGAGTGTCTGTTTGTAATGACAAAAGAAAAATTCCAGATTTTGGGAAGACGATGATGATGTATTTGCGTTGCTGATAACGAAACTTGCATTTTTTTGTCTCTCTGTCCGCAAGCCGCGTTTGTTCTGGGTAATCTCCGAATGGCTGAATGACAGCTGGGCCGATTTCGACCAACGGGCAACAGCTAGTCAAGAATAAAAGTTACATAATTCCTTTAAAAATGAAATTTTGTTCATCTCCATAATACTCTTAGATGCTTTTAGTTCTTGATCCACAGGTGGCATAATTGTGTACATTTTATTGATATCTGTACTAGACAGAGATTTAAACGAATAGTCACGTATTTATCATGACATTTAAGTTAACTTAATATTAAACCAACATAAACAATAGACGTTGAAGAAAATAGCTCGATAAGCGGCAATGTTGTAAATTTTCATGGATAATTTATGTCTACGTTTACTTGACTTAGATAATTCAATATTTTTGTTTACTTCTTAGTACGTAGAGTTTGCACGACCAACATGATTGTAATTACAAGATATTGGTTACGTTTAATAAACGATATTCAAATAAAATATGGACACCGGCCCGAAGCAGAGGAGGATATTAAATCCGAGATTTAAAGCGAATCTGTTTTCTGTGCTGACATTCGGGTAGGTCCTAGAATATGAATCATCTACGTCTGAGGTACCTACTTATTGAGGCGTGAATTAATTTCTTAAGACGATTAAAGTGATTTTAAAATCTCAGTCTAATCCTCAGGGTTGAAGCTGTGAGATTTTATTATTCTGTTTATAAGCAATGTATAATATTATCAAAGGTTGCTGCGTTTAGCGCATTTCTATTGTTTTAGTTGGACTCTGGAAACATTCAAGCTTGGCTACAGTCGAGACATACGAGATAATGATTTGTATGCACCATTACCTGAGCATCAATCGGATATTTTAGGTTAGGAGGAAATACTAACAGCTATTGGAAAATATGTACCAAAGCTTTTTAGCTGACGATGTTTGCAATTCAATAAATTAATATACAGGTGATGCGATGCAGAAGGCATGGGACCGTGAACTTGAGAACTATAACGACCTTGGTGAAAATAACAAACCTAGTCTATGGAGAGTGCTGACGAAGGTGTTTGGCGCAGAACTAATGCTGTATGGATTGATATTGGCAGCTATGGAATTTTTAATACGGTACAATTAACATATTTTAGGCAGTAAACATTCGAAATATTATTTTCAAAGGTGAGAGCCTCTAGTAATTTAGGTAACATTAGCAAATAAACAAAAAAAAAAAGCAATGTTTAGACGAACAAGGTGTAATAGCTTACTAAATTATATGTGTATTACAATTAATATTCAAAGTTTACATTGTATTTCTAGAATTCTATGTAACTTTTTAAAATGTTACGTTTTAACATTTCATATTGTTTTGTTTTGTAACAGATTACAACAGCCGCTGTTTCTGGGCCTGTTACTGCGTTATTACAGTCCAGCTCAAGATTTATACAATAGCACGTAAGTCAAACAATTTGAAGCAATATTATGTAATTTTAAACAGCTCCGAAGGGTAGGTAACCTTAATGTCAAGTTAAAAATGTTAAATTAAAACACTGGTCAAATTAAAGTGTGGGAGACAAAGAAAAAAAAACGCTTTTTTTTTTATAAACTAGCTATGTTGAATGCCAAGATTGGTTAACTATGTAGGACTGCACATAGTTTGAATGAGGTTTTCAAACGAGGCTTAGATTTTAAATATAAAAATACTATTGGTAGGAAAAAAATGTGAGATCAACTGCAAATTTTTGTAACTATTTGCAGAGTAGATTCGACATATTTCTCCCGGTTGTTCTCGTACTACGACAAGGAGAGCGGCGTGTTATGGGGCGAAGCAGTATTCTTTGCCTTCGGCGTGGTCTTCTGCAGCACCGCCAACGTCATGGTCGCTCATCCCTTCATGATGGGTGTCACACACCTCGGCATGAAAATGAGAGTCGGTGTCTGTAGTCTTATTTATAGAAAGGTGTGAAACCCTTTTATTGTAAATCAAAGAGTTTTTTTTTTATCAGCCGTGTAACAGATACATGTCACCCTGCCAAGTTTCGAGTCCGTAATTGATATTCAAACTTAAATTTAAATCGGGAACAAATTATAAACTTTGTAGTCTTAAATGTTGGTAGTTGAACCTAACTCTTCTTACTATTGTTCTGAATTTGTGCTCTAATTAATTGCAGTCTTTAAAAGTGAGTTTGCAATCGATGTCAGAGAACAGCGCGGGGCTTGTTGTCAATCTCATGGCGAATGATGTTAACCGATTTGACACCGGACCCTCATTTATCCATTACCTTTGGATCGGACCGGTTGAAACAATGGTACTATGTAATTAGATTATTATTTGTTCGAAATATTTTTGGCAAGAACAGTTTTCACTCGATGTCATTGTCTAGCTGTAATTGTAACGTTGCCAAGGACAGAAAGGGAATACTTTCTTGCATAAGTTTTAATGTTTCTTGCCAAATGTAATTAATAAATCTAATTTTACATTTATGATCCGCTTTAATTTCATTTTACATTTTCCAGCTAATGACAGTTTACCTATATAGAGAAATGGGTATATCCGCGGTGTACGGGGCTCTTATTGTAATTGCCGTCGTGCCTTTTCAAAGTGAGTTTATTATTTCTTTCATAAGAAATTATTGTAATTAATATTTAATTAAATAAACCTCACGCTGCCGAACACAGATTTAATATCTTTTGTTTTGTGTAAATATAATGAATCAATATATTTCAGTATGTCTCGGGGTTGCAACTGCGTTTTACAGAAACCAAACGGCTTTCAAATCTGACGAAAGAGTTAAATTAATGAAAGAGATCGTGATGGGGATTGAGGTGATCAAAATGTACACGTGGGAAATGCCATTTAGAAAGATAATCGATACCGTAAGACGGTATGCTACATCCTCGTACACGCAAATATATAAAGCACTTGCAATAAATAAATTAATATTTGTTTTACTCATTACACTGCTAACTTGATTGCATTATGTTTCGAGCAGTTTTTATGTTTTTTTTATATTATACAATAATGTGGCAAACGAGCAAGCAGCCACCTAAATCCGCCAAAATGGCGGAGCAACCGCTCTCCACAGACATCCGCAATTACAGATGCGTTGCCTACCCTAAATCGACGGAGGAGGAGATGCACACAAAAGGGGATATTTCCCCTTGCTATGCGTCTCCCCTACCGTCAAATCCACTTTCCCATCCAATCCTTTCCTTATAAGAAAAGAGTGAAATGGGAAAGGGACTAATATAGGTAAATTGAGATTAGTTCCTTTAATGACCAACAAATACATCATTCTACTTCAATTTAGACAAGAAATTCGCTGCATCAAAATGACGTCATACATCCGCGGTCTGATAATGTCCTTCATCATGTTCACTGCGCGGTTTAGCATCTTCATTACGGTTCTTCTGTACGTCACCTACGTGAACCGCATCACTGTTGAGAACGTATTCTTCCTCACCTGCTACTATAATATCATGAGGCAAACTATGACACTGTTCTTCCCTCAAGCTGTCGGACAAGTAAGAAAAAGCAATTTGTGAAAAAAGTAAAAATAAGAAAACCTATTAACCTTCGGAGCCTCTTCGAAAGAATAACCATAAAAATACATTTATTTAAAAATTTTAAGTTGTAATTCATGGTAACACATTAAAGGTTTCGGTTGCAGATAGCTGAAATGCATGTTGCAATACAGAGGATTAGAGATTTTTTATTGAGCGAGGAATGTGACCTGCCACCTCGCGAGCTGCTGCTCGCCGACACAACCATACAGGATAAAAAACCTAAGAAAAGAGTTACCATTTCAAGTAATACAAAAATAAATCAAAACAAATGATATTGAGATGTTACTAACCACAGCGTTCCTATTTATAGTTGACCCGGTAGAAATGAAAAGAAGATATTCACCTGTGAGACATCTACCGGAACCTAGTAGTTCTAAAGGAGTTCCAAAAGATAAAAGTATCGATTTTTGTTACTCTGTCTACAATGTTATATGTGATACATTTTAACGCTATCTTTTCCAATTTCAGGCGAACATACGATAAAGCAAGAAATTATAATTAAATTTGAAAACGCATTTAGCCGTTGGATAAAATCGTCTAATGAAGAGGATGTTGAAGATATTACTTTTAACGTAAGCAGCGTTTTAAAACAAACATAACTTTATAAAATTGTGTATTAACTTACCTCTTTACTCTCGTGTAGATAATGTCCGGATCACTGACGACTGTAATAGGCGCGGTTGGTTCCGGCAAGTCAACTCTGCTGCACATGATGCTGAGCGAATTGCCGGCTTCCCGCGGCACCGTCAACGTTAACGGCACCCTCAGCTACGCTTGTCAGGATCCCTGGCTCTTTGTAGGCAAGTTCATGTTGAAAACCAGAAAAAAAACAAAGACAAATGATCATTTTTCTAATGTTAGGATGAATCAAATAGTATCGATTCTGTACACTAGTATTAAACCGTTGGTTGAGTTGATCTACTGAACGTCTTCGCGAAACCTGCGATGTTGATTTGTGAGTCAAATTAAACTAACAACACGTTTGCATACCGGTAGGTTCTGTACGTCAAAACATTCTATTCGGTCAACCTTTTCAAAAATCCCGATACATGGAGGTTTGCAAAGTGTGCGAATTAGAAAGGGATATATCGCTCTTTCCTCACGGTGACAAGACTGTAGTCGGCGAACGAGGAGTATCGCTGAGTGGTGGACAAAGAGCTAGGATAAATTTAGCTAGAGCTGTTTACAAAGAGGTACTTAAAATTATAGATTTAGAACACTATGTTTTTTATGAAATTCTTGGAAACTCTGATGTTACTGACAATTTCAGGCTGACATATATTTATTAGACGACCCACTATCTGCAGTGGATACTCAAGTTGCGAGGCATATTTTTGAAAAGTGCATTAAGAGGTAACTGAGTACTGAATTCTACAGAATTAATTTCACTTCATGCTTATAATGTACCGGTAATGAAAATAGTTTACTCCTAGGTATCTGGCAAGTAAAACAGTCGTACTGGTAACACATCAAATACAATTTATAAAATCCGTCGATCAAATTATAATAATGGATAAGGGTAAAATTCTCGCAGAAGGTGGTTTTGAAGATTTGAACGTAAATTTTTTACTAAATAAAACTATTTTCACATCTAACATAGATGGCATCCACCACTAGGATTTATTAGTGGTTTACGACAAATCTTTAACTTAATTCAGGAACAAGAACTAGCGATAATTCAACTGATGCAAAATAAGACACGCGAGGTGCGTGAGGACGATTCCGTGCCGAACCTGGCCAGCCAGTCCATGCTGCAAACGAGCGCGGTCAGCCTGTCACGACGAAATTGGTCCATTATCCTGGACGCCAGCGTTGCTGTTAGTGATACTAACCATTTATAGAAATAACCTATTCCTAATTTATTCAACAGAAAATTTCTTTCGTATTATACCATCCAAGTAACAGAAGAATATATCTTACTTACGATGTCTACAAATAGGAACCAAATCTATGTTAGTATTATTCACCTTAAAATTTCTATACATTTCCAGGATCAAAAGCCAGAAGCGGAGGCACAAGCTATAGGACGAGTTCGCAGCTCGGTATATCAAGAATATTTTCTGGCAGGGACCTCGTATATCTATGTTTTTATCGCTGGCATATTGTTCTTTTTAGCACAATTCTTCGCTAGCGCTAGTGATTTTTGGATAAGTAAATGGTGAGAATATTCTTCTAGGTAGAGTAGAAGTTAAATAAATACAACTTTAACGTACTAAGATATTTTTACAATCTTTTATGACAAATTTTTGTCTCTTGAAATTTTGTTCTTATTCTGTTTTATTATTTTTTAGGAGTCAAATCGAAGACCATCTAACGGGAGACTCGTCTATCGATCGTTTATTGTGGTCTCAAGGCGGCTTGTACCGCAAACATTACGTCATCATCTTCGGCATTCTGACCATTGCTACCGTTGCAATTGCTCTCTGTCGGGCCTTCATGTTTTTCTCGCTTTGCATGAAGTCTTCTATTAAGTCAGTATACATTATTATTAAAAATAACAATTAATCTCATGAAAATAATATTCTCTAATGGCAGGTTACATGATCAAATGTTTGACTGCGTGTCACAATCTCCGATGAGTTTCTTCCACTCCAATCCTTCGGGTAGGATTTTAAATCGTTTTAGCAAAGACATGGGGTCTATAGACGAGCTCCTACCGCAAGCGATGCTCGATTGTTTTCAAGTAAATATAACAGAAATCATTACATTTATTTGAAGAAAAACTGTGACTGGTTTTGACTTTTTTGATTTTTTTGTCTCCGCCATTATTTTCAGATAATGCTGAACCTGGCTGGTGTCATAGTGGTTATATTAATGACAGATATAACCATGTTAATACCTATAACAACTTCATTGATTATTTTCTACATATTTCGTATCATATATGTACGTACGACCAGCGCTATAAAACGATTAGAAGGAATCAGTAAGTACTATGTTGAATAAGAATGTACTGATTTGACTTACCTAAATACCATCTCAAAGATTGACCTTTGTAATGACTATAAACTTCCTTGACTGACGATAACAATAACAGCACCAATAACTTCCGTAACCTAAAAAGTATCAGGTTTTAGCCTGACCTATGAACACATGCATTGTGTAGGCGTATACACTACAGCTAGATTATTCCACTAGCCCGTAGTCCCGTCTTCGGGCACGTCAATGCGACTGTGCTGGGCCTTGCGACGATCCGTTCGTTCGGCGCGGAAGGTCTGCTTGCTCAGGAGTTCGACCGGCACCAGGACCTGCACAGCGCCGCCTGGTACCTCTTCATTACGTGCAGCCGCGCCTTCGGATACTTCCTCGATATCATCTGTCTTTTGTTCATCGTCTGTGTTACTTTCAGCTGCTTGATGAAAACTGGTAACGTCTCAAAATGACTTTTATCTTTAACTATATTAATGATTTTATTAGTTCTAGTGCTAACTTTTGTGGTAAATAAATTCTTATTTTGAACATTAGATAATGAAGGCAGCAACGTAGGTCTTGTAATCACACAATCGATATCACTAACTGGAGTGTTCCAATGGGGCATGCGCCAGTCCGCAGAAATGGAGAACCAAATGACGAGCGTCGAAAGAGTTCTGGAATACACAAAACTCCCGCAAGAGGCCGCCCTGAGAAGTGTAGGTTTCTTTTATTTAAGAACCTTAATGGTACTTAATGTGTAAAGAAACTACATAGTTCATCATTTCCCCTGCCTTATCCTACTCCTGTAGGGTCGGCGCACCGGGTTTTCTTCCTCCAAAGCACTTTATCATCCGTCACCTCAGTCATCACTCCCTTCTTGATCATGTCACCTTTCACGCAATCCATCTCTTTCTAGGAAACTACATAGTTATTAAATCTAATTAATGTTGCATTTTCATACCTAGGAAGCAGAGAAAGCGCCGCCAGCAGACTGGCCGCCAGAAGGAGCCTTGACCTTTGACGATTTAAGTTTGAAATACACCCCCGATGGTAATTACGTACTTCATAAACTGCAATTCAACGTAAAACCTCAGGAAAAGGTAACTAATGTCATTGTATACTTTCATTGAGTTAATGTAATATTTTTCCAATTATGTACTTCGACGACAATTATCCTTCAGCTGTTTTCCACCTTACTTGTAGTAATTACATGTTAATAAGGATATCCTTCGGTATACTAAACGAAGGATTAAATATCTATTATTATTACTCTGAGTACAGCTGTTTCAATAATGTCAGTATTACTTACAGATCGGCATAGTCGGTAGAACTGGTGCCGGGAAATCTTCTATCATTCAAGCGTTATTCAGGCTGGCGTATTTAGAAGGAACCATTGTAATAGACGGCGTCGATATATCCACAATCGGTCTACACGATTTGAGAGAAAAGATATCTATTATACCACAGGTAAAGTAAACAATTAACAATGTGGATTTTACAAATACTCTTCAAGTTAGAACAACTTTCCCACAGGAATTGTATATTTCAGGAACCAGTTTTATTTAGCGGGACTATGAGGAAAAATCTAGATCCATTCGATGAGTACTCAGATGAAACGCTGTTAAAAGCTCTTAATAATGTTGAATTACTTAAAGCTGACGAGGGCGTTGGTAAAAATTCTGTTTAAATTAATGTCAGAGAAAAAAATTGTCAAGTTGCTTCACTATAAAAAAACCATCGAATGGTCTGCAAGGACATTTTCATGTGTGACACATTACTGGAAAGCAGCAATCTTTTTTGAAGTTGGTACTTTAGCGGGTTTATAAATGACGTCACGTGTGGTTTAGAAGCACTCTACAAGCAAGTGTCGGAGAGCGGGTGCAACTTCAGCGTGGGCGAGAGGCAGCTGGTGTGCCTGGCGCGCGCCATCGTGCGGGACGAGCGCGTGCTGCTACTGGATGAGGCAACCGCCAACGTGGACGCACAAACAGACGCCCTCATACAAACCGCCATCCGCCTGCACTTCCAACGCTGCACCGTGCTCACAATCGCTCACAGGCTCAACACCGTCATTGACTCCGATAAAGTTACTTTTTTATCTTTACTAGCTGTTGTCCGCGCTTCGTCTGCGCAATATTAAGACAATAGATTAGCCTATAATATGTCCGACTATGTCAGCTACCCTTCAGTGAAAGTCCGGTCCCCTACCGTTTCGGAGATTACCCAAACCAACGCAACTTGCGGGCAGACAGTCAAAAAATTATTAAATGCGATTTTCGTTTTCAGCAACGCAAAAACATTATCTTCCCGAAATCTGGAAATTTTCTTTTCATATTAAAGACACTTAAATTTTACTATTTGAATAGATATAGATAGATAGACTACTATCACCGTACAACTTCACTATATTCGTTTTGTTATTGATACATATTGCTGTCTCTTTTTAATCCAAAGAAAATGAATGTGATAAAGATATTTATTAATGTGAATGTCACGGCAATTGAAACCATATACCATGTCTATGAGTTGATTTATTTGACAGGTCGCGTATAAGAAGTGCCAATTTTTTTAATAATGAAAAGAATCTATCAAAATCAAGGTTTTAAAATCCACTGTAATGTATTTTACAGATATTAGTGTTAGACGCCGGTCGGCTTATGGAATATGATCACCCGCATATTCTACTGCAGAACAAGAAGGGATATTTCCGCAAAATGGTTGCCGAGACCGGCCCCGCCATGGCCGCCATGTTGCACAAATTGGCTAAAGAGGTAAACGCTACTATCTTTAATGGATTTAAAATAAGTATTTTGATTTATGTACTAATTAATTATGTGTATTAAGAGCTGCTTTACTTACAAAATGTTGTAGACTATTTGTCTAAAATAAGTATAGCTTTTGGATGAGAATCTTTATTCTCATCCAAATTTAAATGTAGAATTAACTCAAATTCTTAATTTTAATTATTTTCAGAGCTATACGAAAGTTGAGAAACAGGAGTAAAGAGAAAAATGCATTTCATCTTCGAATACTATATTTATTTTTAGACATTTCTTACATTATAATCGATTAATATATATTTAAATAAAATATTTTTAATTAAATAACAATTTCTTATTTACTATAGATTACAGACTAGTTAAATAAAAAAAAGAGCGTAAGACAATAAACTTCTTAAATATAAACTAAACAGTCTCCATGTTGCAGTTAAGGCTGGCCAGTTGTAATTCC
This sequence comes from Papilio polytes, assembly GCF_000836215.1. Lineage (NCBI taxonomy): Eukaryota > Metazoa > Arthropoda > Insecta > Lepidoptera > Papilionidae > Papilio > Papilio polytes. Next base: position 1,353,675 of record NW_013525024.1, on the reverse strand, counting down.
ATCCTTTTCTTAAATCCTTGAATTATTTCATCCATTTTCCTAAAAATATGAATGACATTACTTCCCTTTATACACATATATTTAAACAAAATATTATAAAAAGTAGTAATTCAGTTAAAAAAAATTTATAACTAGTACCAAACCAAAGTCACTTTACATAACCTATATTTAATTTTACACATTCTTACACTTACTTCTTGTCGTCCTCGTTGTCCAAAGGAGGCAGGCCGGCGAGAGCCTCCATTAAATAATTCCTGCAATATTTACAACATTTATTACAAGCAGAGACTAACATGAACTATTTATGGTTGTATCATTTTTTTAGTCAAAAACAGTTTTTGCCCGCAACTTCGATTGTGAAAATGATATCCGGAATTAAATAAAAAACTTAATAGTTAATGTAGCTGATTACATCTACATCATCTGTGCCAAAAATCTAGATATGGCAAGCGGTTATGGAACCATTTTAATATTAGTATGAAGTATAATGAGTTAAATATATCTTTCTATATTAAAAGTATTAGATCATGGTAGTGTATTGTGGTGTGGGTGGCTGGTAACTAACTCTGCCTTCCTGGTGAGGTGGTGTGCGACGGCGAGGCGCAGCAGCGAGTACTCGAGGCGCGCCTGCAGCGCGGCGCGGCCGCGGGCGGGCGCGCACGCCGCCAGCCGCGCCAGCTCCTCGCACACCGTCTCGCAGATGTCGCGCACGTAGCGGGACGACGCCGCGCCGCACACACTGTCCACCTACATTACATACCTTCTCTATCTATACTCTATACTAATATATTAAAGCGTAAACAAACACTACTTTGTAGCCTAGGATGTCAGCAATCACAGCATATTCTTGAATCATTATTTCTTTAATAAAAAGGCCTACACTTACGGCACGCTTTAGGCTATATATTTTTACTCTATTTAACTTGGGGGATAAGTAAATTAGAAAAAAACCTTCATGGCGGAGAGGGACCATAAACTAAAAGTTTATGTTGGTTAATAAGGAAACAAGATTGCCATGGTTTGTCATCATGTCATTTTATTTTGACATTTGTAATAGATAATTTGACACATGTAAACAATAAAATATATTTTTTATAATTTTATACGAATGAAGTAGTACGGGAACTGCTAGTATTTACTACACCTTATGTAATCCAAATCAAAATTAAGCATCGAATACACAGAACAACACACATTAATCAAAATTAAATCTACGTGTCGCTACAACGTAGGAAAGTGTTCCAGAACATGTCCCGCGAAGTGCCCTAGTGTTCAGTCGACGAGTATCGTAATGAAATTGGCAACTCTGATTTTGAGACCAACGTGTTAATAGTACTATATTCCGTTTGAGTATAGATTTGTTCATTCACAATCAAATAAAATTCACTACCAATTCGTGTTTTGGGACACTATTTCTTTTTCTTGGCACAGCCGAGCGACAAACTCCGTAATATCTTGCTGTTTTTCTCCCCTATTCAGGTTTTATATTATTTTTACTGGAAGCAGCATTACTTACACTTGTTAATGCGAAGCGAATGGAGATAT
>NW_013525024.1:1350512-1352122 GCF_000836215.1 Papilio polytes | reverse complement strand
CACAAGGCGGGGTATTGGTAAAGTTTTCAACTAGCAATAATCGCACCTCGGATTAACCTCATTGGTTACGATATTGCCTCTGCGCAAAGTTGACTAGAAATTCGCACAACAAATCACGTCATTCTTTCAAATACGCAAGCTATAGCGTAAGGTAAAAGCCTTGTGGCGCCATCTATTAATACCCTAGATACTCTTTTAAACCCCAATTTTTTGAAGGGTCAAACTTGTCATTCATATTGTGTCATATTTGTGTTATTAAAAAGGACTCTTGAGAGTTAGTAGTTAGTTTTTGTTGTATATCAATCATTGTAAAATGATTCAATAACGTTTACGAACCTCAGCATGCACCGCGATCAGGTTGTTTATGATTTCGTAGACGTATGGTCTGGCGTCTTCTAGCGCGGTGTCGCCGTCGGTGTGATGGCGGCCCATATACATGCTGGGCTCAATCGTGCCCACCAGTGGGTCGCCCTTGTACTCCAAGTACATGTCAGCTATATTATCCTCCAAAGCACTCAGTTCATCCTTTGTTGCTTGGATAGCTTGCATTGGTTTAGGCATATCGTAACTGCAAATAAAATTTATTATTTCAAATAATTAAAATGAGAGATATTTTTAGTTAACTCACATTGAATTTTATTGATTTTTTTATTGAATTTTTTTTTTACCGAAAACACAAATTAAATTTTAAATAGATGCACAAATGTGGCCCCGCAAAAACTATATAATTGGTATGTCCGCGGGTGCGATGTTACATTATTACATATGTAGAGTGTCGTAGTGGAGTGTACCATATTTACATGACATTTTTTTGTGTAAAATTATATGAAATACATACATAAATAATATACTGTATATAAATAAAATATTCTATTCAAGGTAAATTATCAAAAAGATGGCTTTCCAAACGCTTAACAAATAGTTTAAATTTTGAATTTAGATTTTACGGCGAATTTTGTATAAAAATAGTTATTGTTATGTTTTAAAATATATCATTTGCCCCTATTTCCATTAAAAAGAATTTATTCAAATAAATAACAATAAAACGCATTTATTTATAATCATTTAATTTATAGATTATAGTAAGATACACTTCTAATTTTATATCGTTTGACATAATACACGTTGTCAATGTGATAAAACAGATGGCGCTACTAACAGTTGGAAAAAATGTGAATCGTGATTGTGAAATATTTTAAAATCGAATAAGACCTTTGGATGAGTTTAACTCGGTATCGCTTCTCGGCCTTTTGGCTAAGATCAAAGTGTAGTATCTGTTCTTTTCAGCTTAATATCTGAAAGTTCCCGCACTGCGGGACCAGTATATTAAACTGATTTTTGTAAAACGACGGGATGTTCGGGGCTCGCTCCACTCCCGTCACGGGTCGGCCCGGCATTGCAGTGCCGCCGGGATCGGCCCACATAATACTCTCTGAATCTATAAATTCTACTATCCCAATAGGATATTCACCAAGTTGATAGGGTCCATCAGTTGGTGCCAACAGTGAGAAACCAATTATAGAAATTTAAGTTAAAAGTCAATGGTTTATCCATTTATTCAAATCAAAGGTTTTTTTTATGTCTGTTCCAATGTGTATCAATGGAAATCG
>NW_013525024.1:1337070-1349949 GCF_000836215.1 Papilio polytes | reverse complement strand
TTTCCACGATACTCAGCGGCTGGAAAAAAAAATATATAAAAGTAATATGATTTTGCAAAAAAAAACTTATTGGCCGACATAATTCTACGTTTATGAGGTACATTTCTCAACACAACTGCAAAAATCGCAAAACCCAAATAGCAAAATATTACCATAGCCTATTAGTTTTCTTTATAGAGACGACAGTGGCTAAGTGTATACTTAGCGTCTTTTTTGCTTCGTTGCTTTTCACTAGAATAGCTCGAGTAATTTTTATATTACTTTACTCGGACACGAGTGAAATTTTTGACAACTTGAGTTGACTCGAATTACCAATAACTCGTAACCGCTCGAGTGGTTTATACCGTGCCGAGTAAGAAATTCTTACAGCAATTTCAGATAAATTCGTTATCTTTTTAAAAATACATTATTTATATTCTTTTATTGAGTTAATTTAAGTTAATTTTAAGCATGTTTATTATTATCTAAATTATGTAAGAATCTGTTCATATTTGGATGTCATGAAAATTGTTAGAATAAATTAAATTAGATTAGAAGTTATTAGTAGTACATTATAATATTTTCATTCAACTGATAATTGATATAAGAGGTTTCTTGATTATGTAGAAAAAGTTTAATTTAAACGAAAACTTTATTGTTTTATACAATTTGCTTAGAATTTTTGAGTGTCTTTTACATTAATGCGAAAATGACATTCTATGTTAAATTAGTTAATATTTCGGTTATTCAAGTTACATATTCCGTTTCGATAGTCTCGAGTCAATAAAAATCACTAGAGTCTCATACCCTATAACTAATTTTCAGAGTAATATGTGGGCCGATCCCGGCGGCACTGCAATGCCGGGCCGACCCGTGACGGGAGTGGAGCGAGCCCCGAACATCCCGTCGTTTTACAAAAATCAGTTTAATATACTGGTCCCGCAGTGCGGGAACTTTCAGATATTAAGCTGAAAAGAACAGATACTACACTTTGATCTTAGCCAAAAGGCCGAGAAGCGATACCGAATTAAACTCATCCAAAGGTCTTATTCGATTTTAAAATATTTCACAATCACGATTCACATTTTTTCCAACTGTTAGTAGCGCCATATAGCCTAACTTAACATAAATATGCCGATTTACAATAGTACATAGAATAGTTTAAAACGTCTTTCGCAAGATGGCGCCACACACCGGATTAATATTACACTATAGCTTGTTCTTTCAAAAGAATCACCACATTCGCTAAGAAAATTTACAATTAACTTTGCGCAGAGGCAATATCGTAACCAATGAGGTTAATCCGAGGTGCGATTATTGCTAGTTGAAAACTTTACCAATACCCCGCCTTGTGGTCGTGAAATACCGACCGCTATGGCAATTTTTGAACGGCCGTTTAGGCCTCTGTATTCCAAAATGAAATAAAAGAACTATAAAAACACTGTTCACAAGATTTCACAGCGGAGAACATAATATATTACCTGCGAGGGCAAGTCTAGTTTCAATAGTGAATCGTAAGCGTCTCGCAAGTGGCGCAGGTTGGCGAGCAGGCGCGCGCGCAGCACATCCGCAGCCACGGCCGCGCCCCCGCCCCCGCCACCACTCGTGCATATCAGGCAGCCGCGCATCTGCTCCGAAAACGATTCCACCATCGCTATTATCATCTCCTGAAATTATTAACAATTGTGTGAATTTTCTTTTCTTTACCAAACTTAAAAAACTGTGGTAAAGCCCGCTTTAACTACTTATCACGAATGGGTCGGGTCGCCCGGTGCAATACCACGACCACACAGAAGACGGGCGCGACTTTAGTCCCTTTTCCTTCCCCCTCTTTCTTATAAGTAAAGGATGGGAAAGGAACCTGGATTAGACGGTACAGGAGGCGCATATGAAGGGAAAACATCCTCTTATGTTCGTCTCCTCCGTCACTTAAGGGAAGGCCACGCATTCGCTATTGCGAATGTCTATGGGCAGCGGTCGCTTCGTCAAATTGTCGGATTCAGGTGATCGCTTGCTCGTTTGGCACCTTATGATATAAAAAAACACAGTATTACACGCACACCAAAATAATGTATTAACCTTGAGGTCCGTGTGCCGCTGGGGCAGCGTTGGCTGTCCGGCCAGCTCGCCAGCGAAGTACCGTCGAGCGAGCGGCCACAGCGCGTGCAGCTCGGAGGCGAGCGCGCCGCACGCCGCGCCGCACCACGCCGCGCGCGTCGCGCTCCACAGACACTCGCACTCGCTCTCGCGCGCCTTGCGCCGACCTGCCACACATACAACACACTAACGCCTCTTAATATATTAAACACATATTTAACAAGCCACACTTGATACGACCAATGACAGTTTTAACTGAAATGTCGAAATAAATTATAAGCAGGAGTATAGGTAAAACAATAATTTTTAAATAATTACATTTAATGAAATTGCTTAAATGTTTGTGACACATTTTCAAAATTTCAGGTGCGGTTACCGGATGATGACAGGAGAGTTAAGCTGTTCTAAATTAGTTGTTGATTGCTGTACAGTTTAACTGACAGTTAAACTAACTGAATTATGCATGCGAATGTGCAGTATGTTTAAACCGAGCGTACTCAGCGGGCTTAATGGAACATGTTAATATGCAACATTACCTTTCTCATTGGACTCCTGCTCCTCTTTCTTTTTGAAGTGTTCCTTTACTTTATTCATTAAGTTCATGAGATAATCCTTTCGGCTGAGTATTGCTGTCCAAGCTGCGTCACCATCCCAGTTCAAACTAATCAGTAATCTGAAAATCAGAAAACAAACAGATAAAATAAGTCCTAAATGTTGAATTGTTAAATTTCTCATGATATAATACCTGATATATTTTGTCTGCTCTTGAACATTTATTGGCATTGTCTTCATCCTGTTGTACAAATTTTCTTTCAAATCTTCAATCTTTTTATCTATCTCTGATAATATTTTTTGGAACAACTGTAACAATAAAAAAATTAAGGATATGAAATAGCACTAGTGTAAGTCAGTAATATAGTCTCCTTACAAATGGACATCTAAAACATATTTCCTTAAACAAAAACTTATTACAATAATATTAAACATGTATTTAATTATTGGTAAATAATACCTTAACATCAGTATTTCCAAACAGATTTTTAGCTCTTGTATAATCATTGACAACTAAATCATATTCTTTCTTTTTAATATTCTTGTCTATGGATGAAGGCAGTTGGAACAGGAACTTATGTCTGGTTAGAAGAGACAACGCCTCCCGAGTTTTATCTGCATTCTCTTTACGTGATAATATCTCCGAGAATAATGAGTCAGCCAATGAGATTGATTCTGAAAGAATTTAAATACATATGTTTGAATAATAGAATCTAATACATTTTTTTTAAATCAGCTAAACGAATTTCAAAATGTCATAGTACAAATTTTCCTTAATTTTTCTCCAGTATAGAAAACACTAATTAATGTTGATGAAATGTAGGTCATACATCTGCTAACAAAGATGTCTATGGCCAGTGATGACTTTGTCCATCTGATATAAAAGAATTAAACACTAATAATAAATAAAAAATAATATAATTATAGAATTTTCCTCATAAATATGTGTGTTTTAATTACTATTTAATAAGAATTTAAAATCAAATAACTACCTTCAATTGCCGACTGCAAGCTTGGGAGTGGTTCTCTTCCGTTCTTCCTTTGATCCTCTTCATACATGTTCTTCAGGAGCACAAGCCGGTCCAGCTGGTCCATCACAGCACCAGTATTGGCTTTAAGAAAACTTAATTGACCTTCTTTTTGTCCCTCCACCTGTAAGATAATATAATATGCTTTTTAACAAATATTTTTCATAATTGTGGTTTTCAAGGCTTGGTCTTTCATATAATGGATTTTCGATTTTTAAATAGAATAGCATGCAATTAATTAAAAGTAATAAAATATTCTTACCTTTCTCTGCAGAAATACCATACCAGCTTTTAAGTCTTCATAAGAAGTGTTGCTATGATGTTCTAAAAGATACCAGCCAGGTTGGAAATTTTCATCTGACAATTTTCCTGACCTGAAAACAAGTGTACAATACTAATATAACTTAATGAAGAAAAGAAAATAAAATGCTTACATGAACATACTTACCCATCCGGGAATAATTCATGTAACTCTTCCTCAGGAAACTTACAGTCATCACCTTCAGTAGACAAGCCCAGAGGATCTGGCGGGGTGTAGGCTGTAGGAGACATGGGGCGACGGCCCCAAGGTAGAGAGGGAGGTGCAGCTTCTTCCACCCAGACTGCACTTTCTTTCATTGGCCCCACTGATTCATGGTATCCTGATAATTTTAATATTTAATTACAGTGGTTTCCAAGACTAATTTTCCATGAAATATTCTTGTACACTAACTTGGGTTGCAAATAATGCCTACTATTATATATCTTCTCCAAAAATATTATTTCACTTCAATTAATGTTCAAATTGGATCTTAATTTATGTTAATAATTTAAATGCTGTATTTACAGTCATAATAGTACAAGAAAGTTAATGTTATCAGGCCTCATAGTTTTCTATCACTTTCAAAAGCCTATACAATAAATATTGTGTGCTAAGTTCAAAGTAAAAAAATATTGATTGTACCTTACTACCATGCGACAGAATGGCATGAATTGTAGAAATAAATATACTAACCCCTGAACTGTACTGTAGAAGTGCCTTCGCCACCAGATTTTGTGGTGACTATAATATCACCTCGACCTTTGCAGGGTCCAGATCGTGCTACTATTTTATTCTTGCTTTTCCATTCTGCTGACAGCAAGCAATCACAGCCGCATATCTTGAGTCCTGGAGAATTCATTCGTTACATTACATATTTAAAGAGAACTCGGTAATTTTATTTAACAACAAATTTCTTTTTAACAACAAATTTTAATCTTACCAATTAAATCAGTTACACTAATTCCTAGGAACTCCCCCCGTATCGTCACTCTCGTGCCAGGAGGCCCTTCTTTTGGTGAAATACCAGTGACAACTGGAGGTGGCCCCATTATATAATAGATGTATCAGTTTACTTTCCACGTTAACTATTTATTTACTGTAAATTTGTTATTAATAACAAATAAATAAACTTTTTCGTGACAATAACATAACCACAGAAAATGACAATGACATTATTTGACATTGACATTTAAATTATGAGGTGACAGTGTTTCTTTTTAAAATAAAAACCAGTGATATTGTGTTCTAGAGTTTCTACTATAATCTATAATTATATGTTACCTACACACAATTCTTTTTTTATTTAGTTATCTATTCGATTGTCAATGTCACAAATGTCAATGAATAATTGGTGTTCTTTGATTGGTCATTGAAGTTAAATTTATCAATATTAAAAATTATTTATTTCTGTCATGAACGAATAATAAGTCTTGGGGGGCGTTACTTATCTTAAGTAAACATATTTGTACATTAATAAACATGACATTATTTTATTAATAATATCAAAGCATATTAAAATGGCTCAATCTACCTTCAGGTAAGTGATAACTGTGACATATATCTTATCGATTTCTTCAAAACATATAATATTTCTCATTTTTAGCACTGTAGATGAATACGGTTTTGAACGACATGAGGACTTTGATTATGAGAGTTATGAGCACTTTATGTCCGTTTACTTGAAGGTCCTTGCCTCTCGCGCACAAAAATGGGCTACTTTACTCGGCGAAGGAAAGTCGGTCAAACGAACAAATACAGTTAAAAGATATGTTCGCAAAGGAATACCTAGTAAGTACATAGAGATCTCTTTAAAACTACAAAACACGATTACGAATTTAAAAATGTCTTCCTTTTTTTTAATTTTACATTTAAATTAAACCTAATTAATTTCTATTAAGTTAAAGAATTTAATAAATAATCATTTGATTACCATCTTGTATATTTAGCATGATATATATTGATTTTTAAACTTTCATTTAATAAAACAAAACTCTTTATTCCTTATTTAGTTTTACTAATGAATTTCCAATGAATTTTGGACTATAACACAACCTTCGGAATTTATTTAAAGAGGGAAATTTCATTGTATTTTAATTGTAACCATGAGTCTTAAACCATGGTATTTGTTTAGTAATTTATTTTTAATTACCAACAATAATTTGTTCAGGTGAACATCGTCCATCAGTATGGATGGCAATATCAGAAGCAGAACAAATGAAGGATCAATGCCCTGATCTGTACCAAAAAATACTAGATGGTCCGTTTGAAAAGGAACTTGTGGACCTTGTGAAGACAGACTTGCCGCGCACATTTCCTGACAACATATACTTTACCAAAGAAGCCAATCATCAGACACATTTATTCAATGTCCTTATTGCTTACGCACACAACAACAGGGTTGTTGGTTATTGTCAAGGACTCAACTATATAGCTGGTAATTTACAACATACCTAAAAAAAAATATTGTTATGTAATAAAATGGTTATAACAATTTTAGACATAAAAATTATTATGTCTTATGAATTGTAGGTTTACTACTATTGGCCACTAAGAGTGAAGAAACATCATTTTGGTTACTGAAAGTACTAGTGGAAAAGATTCTGCCTGACTATTACACCAAAACTATGGACGGTCTAATAGTTGACATTGAAGTATTATCAGAACTTGTCAAATCTAAAGCCCCTGATGTACATCAACATGTGATAAATTTGGGTATGTACTGATTTTTTTATAGATAGACATGTTTTTATATCTAATCTTTACAGGTGTGGTTCCTTTCGGAATAAATAATTAATGCTAAGATAAAAACAGGAAGTTAAAAAAATGCAATTCCTATCTGAATATTTTTTTTTTAGGATTACCATGGGCAGTTATAACAACAAAATGGTTTGTCTGTCTATTCGCTGAAGTATTACCGATAGAAACAGTTCTACGGATTTGGGATTGCCTGTTTTACGAGGGCTCTAAAATTCTTTTTAGAGTGTGTATAACATTAATTAAAAATAATCGTGCTTTAATTTTATCATGCAATGACTTTACTTCACTAGCGGAATGCTTCAAGGCTATAGTGAAAAATGCAAGTGCTTTGCATTGTCATGAGTTTATGCAGGTTAGTCTATGTTTAATACAGTTTTATTTATTACTCTCGATATTCAAATTTTTGAACTCTACTCTTACTTCTTAACATGAGAAAAAAAAAACGATTTGGAAGGATAGATGGATGTTTATTACCATATCATTTTAAATTTGGTAGAGATGTCAAAGTCTAGAAAAAAACATAGGCTATATTAATTATCGTGGGTAAAAGCTAATAAAAACGCGGTTTATTATAGTGTAATAAAAGATTAATGTTGTGCAAAAATTGGATTTTTGTCTATGTTTGTACTATTTCAAAAACAAATATTTTTTTATTTACAGTCTATATTCAAAGTGCCCGGAACATTGTCTAATACGACAATAATAAAGTTGAGAGCACGATTTGCGAAGCAGCGTCGGGAACAACAACAAAAGGAGCCGCCTCGGTGAACAACACAATAAGAACAAGGAACTTTTGATCTCACTATATTCAAAAGATTACCAAATTTAAAGTATGCGACTAACGACTACTTACATAGCTTTAACATCTTTTTACTCTTGTTTAAATAATTAAAAGTGTTTGTAGCTTAGTCTATCTCTATATTGTAATGATCAAGAAATAATTAGAGATGATTTAAAATGAAATCATGCTTTTAAGCCTATAATACCTGATATTATATTTATTTGAAGGTATTATTGATATTGCTTTTAATCATGAATGGTGTGTTATTTTCATAATTTTGCCATAGAAGTTAGCTGTTAATACAGCCGCCTAGAATTCTTACATTGGACAAAGAATATTAGTGTTCAAATATATTTCAGTTTTAAATACAAGGCATAAAAACCCTTTACAGCAATTTCTAATTGCATGTGCTAATAGACAACATAAAGAAGTACACCGATCATCTTATAGTTGTTTGTTTACATTTTAATTTGTACAAATTCTGCTAGTCTAAGCGCCTTTTGTACATCTATTAATATATATTTATGTTGACACTTATTGAAAACTTTTATTATTGAAAGTATGAATTTTAATATGTTTTTTGTTATAATATAATGTTGCATATCATTTACAAGTTATGTTAGGTAAGATAATTAGGTATTTATTTTGGGGAATTCAACATTTTCCACTGATTGTAATTTAGGATGATAAATGATTTTGTAATAAACTATCCATTTTTTTCTTTTAATCTTTTACATTTTATTATGATTAGAAAGGAAAAAAAAGGCATATTGTACATCCCTTTTAATTCAATTGCATGATTTGGGGGTGAGTAAAGTAACAAGAAATACAATTGCTATGGTTCTTGCTTAGTTATTTGTAGGTATTTTTTGAGATAAAGATGTTTTGTAATAAGAATGACACAATTATTGTATTTGAGCCAAATATTTTTTTTTATTCCTTTGAAATGAAATCAAAGTCCTATATATAACATGAACTATCCTTAAGATGATGCAACAACATCAAATTATTACATATAAAGTATATAAATTTAGAAAAGAAATTGAGAGATTTCATTGATGTTGTAATAGATAAAATTATAGAGTGTTGAATTAGAAAAAAGGCTACATAACAATTGGTTTTAAATATACTATGATATTAGCTGTTACACGGCTTTGGTTTAAAAATGTGTTAGTGTGTATTTCATGTATTGGAAAATGCTTCTAATTTCGAAGTGAAAAATAGAATATTAAAGTTGAAACATTGTTTTATTTACTATATTTAACATTTTTGTATACTTAATATATTGTTTTCTATAATTTGATCTAAAACCTAAACATTTTCACTGAAGCTTACGATTTACCACTTTCTAGAACATCTTTTGCTTCATTGATTTTAGCTGCTATCAATGGTGAACCACCTCGGTCTGGATGATTTAATAACATTACTCTTCTGTGGGCATCTCTGATCTAGAAATGAAAATCAACATTAAAAAATACATTTTGAATACAAATCTTAGTATGTAATTACTATACTCCATCTCATGATAGTAAAAATAAATTAGAACATCACGATACCACAAGAAGCAGTGGCTTTTGTGACCATTGATAGTGATAGAATCAAAAAAGGATTTAAGAAATGTAAACATGTTTCATGACGGAGTTCACATCATTGTTAAAAAAATTCTATTGTTATTTAAATTTAGACCCACCTTTGCTCTACTAGCTGTTGGACTAATTCCTAATATGAGAGCTGCTTCTCTTTTGGTCATTTTAGGTTCGAAGCCACCTTTATAGTACTTAGAATTTGCTAAACTTTCCGTATCAAATTTTGGCAAATTTTTAACAGCTTCGGCAAATTTCATGGAAGCATTAGGCATTTGTTTCAAGAGATACCTTCCGGCAAAACCAACGGCTGCCATACCTATTCCAGCCACAATTATTGTACTAGCCTGTAAAACATATCGAAAATATAACCTTATTGCTGTAAAGCCGAAGAATGTCACCAAACAACTCATAGCTTTTCCATACCATTTTAACAACTGTTTGCGTCGGGATTATTTCTAGAAATTCAGACGTAAACTCGAAAATTTCAGTCAAATAAAATGTAATGAAAGTTTAACATCTTTAATTCTTGACACAATGTGTCAGACTCAGATCAGATGTCACAACAAAAGCAAAGACGCAATTCGTTACTGCACAGTAAATTAAATGTAGAAAAGTTCCGCAATTAAATGAAATGTGCATTACAATTCTTGGAGATTTTTGTGAAGTAGTTTAATTATTTAATTACCATTTTAGAGTCAATAAGCGACAGTACACAATTAAAAAATACTACCTGCATTTTTAAAATCACAAACATTTTTTGGAGGAAATTATTTCTTTTATCTGGGTAGTTTAAAAATAATTTTAAATAACTTAATTGTTCAATTTTACCTCCAATCGACGCGAAACAAACTCTACCGATTCTATAAGGAGTTGTCACATTGGAGTTTTCATACCAATTTTCAAAAATAAAATTAACTTGTTGAGATGTAAATTAGTTGGTATTCGATAACGTTTTATTGATGATTTTGTAAGTAAATATTACGGTTTCACGAATATTGATTAGCAGTAAATAATAACATTACTATTTTTGATCAATCCGTGTTATTTGCATAGGGCATTTGAAATAACACTGGCAACACAATGGAACAGTGAGCAGCCGCATTAAATTTTATGAAAAAAAATTGGGCCTTTTTGAAGAGGTTCAACATGGCAGGAGATCAGGCGCAGTTTTACCAATTATTAAATACATTATTGTCTACAGATAATGATATCCGACAGCACGCAGAAGTGAGTATTTGTTCATTTTTATGATTTTCTTCAATACTTTACACAAATGTTACTGTATAATTACGTATTAACTGTAAAAACTAGGCGTTATAGCCTCGTGTCGGAACGTGGTCATGGAGGACTATTATTTTATAACGATGTTAGAACAATTTATAGCTTTGAATTTTGATAGCTCAAGCTAATATAATACATTTAAACGTAACAAGCTGATGATGCACTTTTCTTAAAATACTAGCATAAGAAAACTTACATTTAGGCATGTGGGTATTCCCTTACACGTTTTAATAAGTCTAAATGAAGTTCGAGAAATTGATTGAGCTATGTATATTTAATTGATATGCCATACTATTTTAATTTTTTTCAAGTCAATTTAATTGTTTTTAATTACGAAAAATTAGTATGTTTAATTTTTAGTGGAAATATTAAAAGTTGTTAGAATTTTTTGTTAGTTATAAGTAGTACACTATGACATATATATGATCATCTATGAAGCTAATAGTTTCAGTTATATTACATTTAATACCAAAAAGGTTTTCATTTCAACAATAAAGTGTATTTAGATATACTGCTTTTTTTGTTGTTTAGGATGCTTACAACAACATACCAACAGAGACAAAGGTGGTACATCTAGTGGGAGCCATTCAGAATGGAGACATCGGTGAAGAATCAAGGCAAACAGCAGCTGTGCTGCTGCGACGATTGCTCAGTGCGGAATTCTTTGAATTTTTCCCTAAGTTACCTTTTGATCAACAGACAATGCTTAGGGAACAGTTGCTTATTACACTTCAAATGAATGTTAGTCAGCAGTTACGAAGGAAGGTAAAGCATTTTCATCATTTCAGTTAAATTATATAATTTTCTATCTTAACTAGCAATATGTGTATTCATTATATAATTACTAATTAATTTTACATATAAAATTTAACTTTCAAACTCATGCAAATACTGCTCCATTCAGTATAGTAAGGATGATAAAAAATCCCACACTTGTTAATAGACATTATGACTCATGATCCCCAAGTAGATATGACTAAGAGCATATTTTTGTGTTTTAGATCTGTGATGTAGTATCTGAGCTTGCCAGAAATCATATAGATGATGATGGAGTCAACCAATGGCCTGAGTTCCTACAATTCATGTTCCACTGCGCCAGTTCACAAAATCCTGACATTAAAGAGGCCGGGATAAGGATGTTCACGTAAGTTTAGAGGTTAAAACCACTTGTACAATGATACCAATATGTTAATGAAATTTGATTAGTTTCCTATGTACATTGTAGGAAATTCACTAATACCATTTTTTTAACAGGTCAGTGCCTGGAGTGTTTGGAAACAGACAAAATGAAAATTTAGATGTTATCAAACAAATGCTGTTGTCATCTCTCCAGCCAACTGAAACGGAAGCCCTGCGCATGCAGGCTGTTAAAGCTGTTGGGGCATTCATTCTCTTGCATGACAAGGAATCTGCTATACAAAAACACTTCAGTGACTTGTTGCTGCCACTTATGCAAGTTAGTATTATCATTGTTCAATCTACTCAAATATATTAGCAGTCAAAGGCCACAGGCATACTGTGCTCTGCCCATCATCTATGTTCCACTACACCTAAATTCATTTTCTGTGTAGCAACATGTATGAAGTTAAGAACCACTAAGATATCTCACAATTACTGTAATGGTATGAACCTTTATAAATCTAGATATTTCATATATTATGTAAGAGAAGCAATTTGAAAGGGGCTATAAATGTTATGATTACATTTGCCATCAATGCTTATCCTCTTTCATCATCATGTTTTGGTTTGTTAAACAAATGTTTATAAAATATGCACATTAACTCCTACATGCACTTTTCAATATGAAAAGTGTTTATTGCCAAGATGTGCTAAAGTATACCACTTTGAGGATTCGCTAACACTTTCCTGTTAATAGGATTGAGTTTGATAGTAGCCCTCAATACAAATCATTTTATTTATAACTAACATTTAATTTTGTATTTGTATATATTTTAAAGATGTTATATGTGACTAGGTAGTGGTACAGTCTATAGAAAAGACTGATGATGACTCCGCTCTTAAAGTTCTCATTGAGCTGGCTGAATCATCTCCAAGGTTCCTGCGGCCACAGTTGGAGACAATCTTTGAAGTTGGCATAAAGGTATGTGAAGTAATAGGATTCTGCCATATATCTCTGCATTATGTAACAATGTTAGAAACCATTTCAGTGCAGATTAGCAGGCATTTTTAAATATGTACAATATTGGAGCATCTTATTAGATTCTAATATCATTTTGGTCTATTAAAACCCATAAGACTTAGTATCGACTTACATGTAAATTTAATTAAAACATATTTTTCTTCAAACCTATAAAGAGGACAAAACTCTATTTATTTGAATTGTAAGCTTTTAACCATCATTAAAGATAATCAATGTGTAGTTTAGTTGTCTTAGAAGTCATAACATAAGTGATAACATGTTATCACATAGCTACAGTCAGTTTTATTTTAATTTTTCATCCTTTTATCCACAATGTGGTAAGCTTGCACAACCGGCAACTGATGAGTCAGAGGCTA
>NW_013525024.1:1333546-1337026 GCF_000836215.1 Papilio polytes | reverse complement strand
CGGCGCCGGCGATGGTGCGCAAGCAGGTGCCCGTCGCCATCCGCAGACTGACGCCGCTCGTGCTCGGCATGATGTGCGAACTGGACGACGAGCCCGACTGGTCCGTGCAGGACGACGTCGCTGACGACGACAACGACTTGTAAGTTAACCAACTCACAGTACTAGGTATCTATGAATATTACATTATTGTAATAAGTACATGTTTAAATCTAATAGAAACATAATCCAGTAAGATTTATTTAATTTGGACGAACTATCCCCAAATAGTTTGGACAGAATAAATCTTACAAGAATAATATTGAGATAATTAGCATCTTTACTTATCATAAGTTAAGATGTCAGTCCCTCAATTACATAACATTTAGTTTTATTATAAACCATGTCTTGAACTTAAAAAAAAGTTGTTTATCATTAACTCATACAATTTTTAAGTATGTAATTATAAGAGTATGTAAAATTGTAGGAACTATGTGACGGCGGAATCAGCACTTGACCGCATGTGTTGTGGCCTAGGAGGAAAGATAATGTTGGGCTTGATAGTTGGGCAAGTGCCTGAGATGTTGAACTCTGAAGACTGGAGGAAGAGACACGCCGCCCTCATGGCGGTCTCCTCGGCCGGCGAGGGATGCCATAAGCAAATGGAACAGATGCTGGACCAAGTTGTATCTGCTGTTCTCACTTATCTCACTGATCCTGTAAGTATGCAAAGTTGAGGATGTTGTAAAATATTTTTTTCCATAAAGCTACAGATGCTAATGTTTGATCCGTTTAATTTCTTGTTTGACATTAGTTTCTTATTTGCAGCATCCTCGAGTGCGCTATGCCGCATGTAATGCGATTGGACAAATGTCTACTGACTTTGCTCCAAACTTCGAAAAGAAATTCCATAGCAAAGTTGTACCTGGTCTACTGTTAGTGCTGGACGATAGTGAGAATCCTCGTGTACAGGTAACTTAGTGAACATCTAGATGTTTTTTAAGTTGATTTAGTTTAATTTTCAATGTAACTCTCTTATTTTATTTTTAGGCTCATGCTGCTGCGGCTTTGGTAAACTTCAGTGAAGATTGTCCAAAACCAATATTGACACAATATCTGGGACCTTTGATGGGCAAGCTTGAAATTATTTTGACCACCAAGTTTAAAGAGGTATGATATCAATTTAACAATTGGATATTAAAAAACCCATTGCCATAAAATGTTATTGCAAGTCATTGTATGTTAATTATAATTGCCTAATGCTGTATTTAGAATTGAATGAATGATATTGAATAATATGTTGTGTTCAAGACATGATCTGAAACATTGTAATGTTTATTCCCATTTTTTGTCATTACTGACATTATTTTTTTATTTCTTTATGGTCATCATAGGATAGTGACTTCATTTTCCAATGTTCGTTAGTGACAATTTTCAAACACAGTTTTTGTCACTTCCATAGCATTGGTAGAGTAATTGTGGCATTTGCTCCCTTTCTAGCTCTTTAGCAAGTTAGGGATCTCAGTTCACATACAGAGATATTACAAAATTAAAATAACATTATTTTCTTATGTTTCAATATACTTAAATATATTGTACTTATTTCTTGACAGTTGGTGGAACGTGGTACAAAGCTTGTGTTGGAACAGATAGTGACTACTATCGCATCTGTTGCTGACACTGTGGAGAGTGATTTTGTGCAATACTATGACCGCTTGATGCCCTGCCTCAAATACATCATTGCCAATGCAACTACTGATGAATTGAAGACACTGCGCGGAAAAACTATTGAATGTGTCAGCCTTATCGGTAAGTTGGTAATTTTGAAACATTTTTGTACTAAAATTTATTAGCAGCAGTTACATTTTACAATCTGTGATCAGCCTTAAATCTTTTTACATTTCATAAAGACTGACTATGGACTTAAAAATATATAGTTTTTACGATTTTATAATTTAGGTCTGGCTGTGGGAGAAGAGAAATTTATGGCGGACGCGTCTGAAATAATGGATCTTTTGCTAAAGACACACACCGAGGGCGAACAGCTGCCCCCTGATGACCCGCAAACATCGTTCCTCATCTCCGCTTGGTCGCGAATTTGTAGAATTATGGGTAATTAATTTTTACAATAACTGATTAGTGTATTTATTTAAAAAAAATACTCATTACTTTTTGTGTGATTAGGCAAGAAGTTTGCACGTTACCTACCCATGGTCATGGAGCCTGTGCTTCGCACGGCTGCAATGAAGCCTGAAGTGGCTCTACTTGACAACGACGAAATCAAGATCATTGAAGGTGACCTCGACTGGCATTTTGTCACTCTTGGAGAACAACAAAACTTTGGCATCAAAACTGCAGGTAAGCACTACAAAATAGCTGTTGTGCTAGAAACTATTGCTCGAAACTATTTGCTAGAATTTGCTAGAGCTACTATTTGCTAGAAATTTGTTTAATAAACAAATAATTTCCCAGGTCTTGAAGATAAAGCATCCGCATGTGACATGCTGGTGTGCTACGCTCGGGAATTGAAGGAAGAGTTTGCAGACTATGCTGAAGAAGTAGTGAAGCTAATGGTGCCAATGTTGAAATTCTACTTCCACGACAACGTGCGCACGGCCGCCGCGGAGTCGCTGCCTTACCTGCTAGAGTGCGGGCGCACCCGCGGCCCGCAATACCTACAGGGCATGTGGGCCTACATACTGCCAGAGCTCTTGAAAGCCATAGATTCAGAACCCGAACAGGAGGTGCAAGTCGAACTACTTAATAGTTTAGCTAAGGTAAGCAATTACAAATTAATACCATTGTTTCCATTGTCAACATCTAGTCTTTTAGTCCTTTCTTTAAAATGTCAAGTATGAAATGAATGTTTTGATTGTTTTATATATTTATTTTTCAGTGTATTGAGCTGTTGGGAACTGGGTGCTTATCGACAGAGACCATGGAGGAAGTGCTTCGCATCCTGAATAAACTTCTCACGGAACATTTCAAACGTGCTACCGAACGTCGCCAGAAACGAGCTGACGAAGATTATGATGAGGTTATTATTTCTCTTTTAAAACTTCTTATGAAATCAAATGACGGGTAAGATGAGATTATGATATCCACACTGTGTGGCTGCAGGTGGTGGAGGAGCAGCTCGCGGACGAGGACAACGAGGACGTGTACGGGCTGTCGCGCGTGGCGGACGTGCTGCACGCGCTCATGTCCGCTTACCGCGAGAACTTCTTCCCGCACCTCGACTCGCTGTTGCCGCACCTCATACAGCTGCTCGCGCCCGGACGCGCGTACTCAGACAGACAGTGGGCAATTTGCATCTTTGATGACGTCATCGAATTTGGAGGTAATTGGCTTCATTTGCAGGCTATTTCAAATATTATACCAGTTGACAAAAGAGACTTCATTATAAGAATTGTAACTTGAATATGATTTACAAATAAAGGTATGAATTGTTTTAGGACCGGCGTGCATAAAATACCAGGATATATTCCTCGAGCCGATGCTGAG
>NW_013525024.1:1323710-1332708 GCF_000836215.1 Papilio polytes | reverse complement strand
GTCGCCGCCGCATGTATTTATTGCCCGCCAGCTAGGTCGCGCAGCGCCGCCGGCCACTTCACCCCAATAGTACACTTCCATTCGTTAACCGCCTGTAGGACGCTGCTATTTATATAAATATATTCGAAACTAATAATGGCGTTTAACATTGTTATTTATTAATACATTTGAATTGTCTGTCCCTTAATAGTAAACGATTGGGAGAACTCCCGTAAACAGCAAATACATTTTCACTTCTATCCCTATGGTGGATTGTTCTTCGATCTCATACTCAATCAAAAATCAGTTTGGGCTTAAATTGCTGTGATATATTTTGTACTGTTTTTTTGAGGTTTAATCGTGTTAAAGCGTTGTAGACACCTCGTTGACGTTTAATGTCGTTTTCCAATCCAGTTTGGCCAATTGTAATGTGGATGGTCCAATTCTTATCATTTATATTTAGTCAAATAGATAAAGTAATAGATTAAACGATAGGGCTAGGTGCTGGGGTTCATAATTTGGAATTGATAATATACTTGCTCATCTCCTTAAAGTTTAATTGTTAATATTCTAGAAATATATGATACTCGTTACGCTTTTTATATAAATGACACCAAACGAAGGATTGGACCATTTACAAATGAACTTCACAGGTTTGCCATATTTCGGCTATGTTGAGAACTTTGTGGCTGATTCCCGCATGGGCGAGACTCTGTTTTAAGAAATAATTTTATTCAGTAAATATATATAATATTATATATATACATTTCTTTGTTTAACTAAAATAAAAGTTATTGACATTAAAGTGTTTGTTTTATATTCACAATCATTTCCAATTTTATATGGTACCGTTTTTACGGTACGGTACAAACTCCAGTAAATCCTAAGATTAAATTTCTCATTATTTAGACACTAGCTGACGCTCGCGACTTTTCCCGCGTGAAATTAATAATAGTAAAAATATAGCAAATTTTACTCAGAGACAACATAGTTTTTTAATGTAAGTAATGTTTGAGTTATTTTGATACATGCAGCATTCCAAAAACAAGAATATTTCCTCTTTATAACATTGATACAGATTTACAAACGCATTGTAAATATCAATAAACAGTCGAATTATTAAAATAATTTTGTTTACATTAATTTGATACACAAATAATTATTCTTAACTTACAATGCCAATGAATTTGAATAACTGGACACTAGATGCACACACGCTGGATAGGACACTTTCCGACTGTTTATCGTAATTTTGATTCCCATATTCTCTCATTCTTTTATAAGGTGGCTAATGAGCAAGCGGCCACCTGAATTCATCGAAATGAAAAGCAACCGCTGGCCATAAACATCCGCAATTGCAGATGTGTTGCCTACCCTTAATTGATGGAGGAGGAGAGAGCATATTTCCCCTGCCTACGCGTCTCTTCCACCGACAAATCCACTTTTTCTTCCCTTCCTTTCCTCTTAAAAAAAGGATGGTAGAGAAAGGGACTAAAATTAGGCCTCCAGCACCCCATTTATCGGATGAAACCTAGAATCGATTCCACTTCACAGTGTTTTCTGTGTGGTCGTGGGTCATTCTTCCCTTTACCAAACATTTTGGACAACCGTGTCCCTTACATGTCGCCAACACCAGTCGGATGTCGCATTCTATAAAATCCTGGGTTTTGGTCGCTGATAACATTTACATAATAATTTACCCCCAACACCAGTGACTAAATTATTGGTAATAATCATCCTTATTTAGTTAGACTATAATGTTGAAAGTTTTCTTTTTTTACTGGTGCTTCAGCCCACCGATGACCTTTCCCTATCCAAACTTGGCTGAATAAAAATATTCATTGGCAACACTTGTCGGACTTTGCAAACGATTTGACAATTGTCAAATTCATGACACTTCGGTCGTGTTTTGTTGTTAATTTTTATTCAATTTCCTATTAAAAAGTTAATGTATTTTAATGAAATATAGTTATATATATTTATGAATAATAAAAATACGTTAGCGTTAAAATAATATATCACTATACATATTTTTTCGAGGTTATTATAGAACATTTTTATTTCTAGTATTGTGTAAAAAATTAAAACCCTTAAAACTATACCATATTTTTGGACTGTTCTTATTCGGACTAAAAGCATTGGAAGTCCACGACGAACCGTTTTGTTGCCACCATCAATTCGGCCACCGGCGTGCCATGTAAGAATGTCCCGTAAGAGGTCCCGATTAGGTGAAGAAAATATGATTTCTCAAGCCGGTGATATGGAAAGTACAGGCATCCGCAATGGGAGCGATCATAGTTTCTCCAGCGCAAACAATCAATTGGATAGTCCACAGGTATGTTTTGATCTATTTACTTATATAATAACAGAAAAAAAATATTTCTTTTAATTTGAAAGCAATTTATTTTATCGATAGTTATAAGTATTTAGTTATAGGTTAAATTCTACTAACATCATGTATTTAATATGCTGGGTGAGTTGCTGTTGCTACCATTGTTTTATACAACAAATTTACATGGTACATGTTCCTGAAATATACTTATCTAGGGGTACCTAGATAATAAGTACAAAATATATATAAAATTTGGTATGATATATTCATTATTATATCTCCAGCTCACTATACATCTCCACTAATGGGCTTGGATCCTGCCCTTGAGGTGACTAGGCCTTAGTCAACCATGTTGACCCAGTGTGTTTTGTTTGACATCACACATGATATGATATATGATAAAATGATTTTGCTATAGTATAAACCCTAGAATCTCAGTAATAACACCTAGCTAGTGATTAATACTTATTACCTATTTAAATTGAATATTTTTATGTTCCCAGAGTTACATTAGGAACAGTATGCCAGTCATTGCCCTCTTAACTAGGCCACATGTAATACAATTCCATGCTTCAGTTGTTTGTTTTAGCTCAATCTGTAATCTTGTTAGGGTAACATGTACTCTACAAATAATATATTTTGCTTTTGCATTTAAATAGAACTTACAAATGAGTCATTTTATTTCTTTCATATTCTTTTCCATTTAAATTAATAAGATAATTTTCTTGTTTAATTCAATTGAGATAATATCTTCACTAGCTGAAAGAAGAAAAATAGTTTGGAATTTAGGCTTTTAGGATTACATGGTTCTGCAATCTGAACATTATGTGTACGGTTTTTGTTGCACGTTTTCACAATTAGGTTTAGTCATCAATGCCTATTTTTAAGTATTTTTTTGTTGTCATTAGCATCTAGCCCTCCTAGTGTATGTATGTAATCTGATTCAAATTTCTGATGTTACTTCTTTTATATGATAATGTAAAAAGACCTTTTGTTGTGCTGACCCTACAAGAATAGGATAAGGAAGAAAATGAATATAAAAACAACTCATTCAATACTGTATATCTAAAAAAATAATATGTATCTAGTAAACATGTTTTTAAATGCTGTAATAAATAAGTGCAGAAGCAATAGTCAGTAGATCGATGTTGTTGGCCAGCTGCCAACAGGGTGGCGTGATCTCAATCCGACGCATTTGTTGAGTAGTGCGCTGACCGAGATGCTGAAACATATAACATTTTTCTCGTGACATATCCAATGTATAGTACATCTTCTACATATATAATAGAAGAACTGTAACATACAATTTTATAAAGTGCTCTTTTATAATGTACACAAACTTATTATAAATTATTGGGGTGGTAGAGTACAAATATTTGTTTATAAAACCTATATCGTAGTAAAAAGATAACAAACAAGATATTTTGCAAATACTATAACAGCTGTTTTCTTTAATGGATTTAATACTATAGTATTTTTTCGAATTCCTAGACAGCTTTAATCGTATTAAAGATAATAATTTATTACACTTTAGTCATTTATCATTTTTAAAAGTTTTATCGGTCCGTTTACTTCCTCGTTATTTTTTTAGTAAACAATAAGTAGGATATCGATAAATTAACGCTAACGTGTCTCTGACCTTCATTATACGAAATGTGATGTAATCGCTTTTATGGATGAAGTAAAAATAGCGCACTGTGAATTTGTATCAGCCAAGTAAAATAGCGTGGTGCGAAATACATTTAGAAAACAATTACTATTTAGCAACCAATGGTTTATGTCAGTTTTTAATTTTTTATCGCATCAACTGGTACCGTTTATTAATAAACTCCAGGATGTGAAATGACTAATAATAATGTTAAAAAAAGTCAAATTCATTGAGTCATTTGTATAAATAAATCAATAGTAGAAATATTTTAATTCAATGCTAGTATTGGTATTGTGGTGGACAATTGTAAGGACGGAAATCTTGTGTTACATTGGTCGCGCTCCATTTATCGGTGGCGATCGAGCTGACCCCGGATACGGTCACTGACGTCTATTGCGAATACAAGGGAAATTCATTTAAGAACACCTATTTGATACTAGATCTTAGTACCTTGTGTACTCAAAGCTCTATAATTTAACGTTGAAGGCAGTAAGCAGAGTTTTTGTAGACGAACTATTCTTTTATATGCTTCGGGATTTTGTCTACGTAAGGTGCTCTAACCTAGCAGTAGTTGTAAACTTTTGGGTCGCATGAAGTATCTAAAACTAGGAACACAATCCCGACAGCTTCACTATAACGTTAAATTCTATGTTCAAGGTTCATGTTTTCACGTGATCGTTGTCATTTTCTCCCACTTGGTGTATTTTTGTACAATATTGAAATCGGTCCTGCTGTCGTCTGCGAAATATATTTGACTTGGCAAACGCATGTCGGTCACTGAGTCGGTCATTGTCTCTTGCTCTATTGAAATAGTTATGCATCTGCTTTATTTCGCAAGGATGTCTAGAATATCTATTTGCAGTACAGTAGAAAATATCACTTTTCCATAATTTTGGAAATAGATATAATATTTGCAATGGTATCCATCTATCTATTATAATTAACTTAAAAAAGAAGGCAAAACGACACTAAAATATTGTAAAGCGATTGGTATAATAAGAACTTCGTCTATAATTTAATATTGTTTTCTAGGATTCTTTCAATAAGGTAATTATTAAAAATTAATTTATCATGAATTATATTTTCTATCGTAGTTTTAGTAGAAAACGATAAGGCAAAACTACTGCGTAATAAAGTAAACACTTGTCCATACAGATTATCGTGGTATCTTTAATGAAGCAATTGATTGTCGACATTCCTGTAATTCATTTTCATTCAATTGCAGCACCATGTTCATTAATTGACTCTTAATTAAATCACTAACAAGAGATACGTAGAATTAGATCATAAAATTAAAGGATTACAAACAATACATCAAAGTTATACATCATGTTTAAATATCACAAGTCCAAAGAAGTCCAAAGCCATGAATATCTTAAAGGCTAGCATATTATTATAACAAAACATTCGTAGCATAAAATATATGCATTTTTTGTTATTTTAGATCTTTACATCAGTGCAAAGTATAATGCGTTAATGTTAAAAAGTTATTTTAACATCCTGACTAAAGCAGGCAGTAATTTGAGATAATATCTACCGTGAAAATATATATAACGTTTAAAAAAGTATATTCGTAACGTTTTAATATTTTCTTCCATGTATGTGACCTTAATTAATATTAATAAGTATTGTACGTTTGAAAAGGTAATGCCAATCTCCTTTGGAAGTCGATGTGACTGGTGACGCCATCACTGCGTCAGAACGCATGAACGTTTGAGCGCATATTTTTGTGATTATAAACTTGTGTAACGATTTTAATTTTCGGTATAACATTATTATCCACGCTAGCTTTTGCCCGCGACTTCGTGAGGGCGTAATAAAAAAAATTGTAACTATGCGTCATTTCAGATAGTAAATTAATTCTGTGCCAACTTTCATTCACATCCTTTTAGCCCTTTTGAAGTAAGATTCGTATTCAATATTTCTTAAACGCCTTATGCGACTGTATGTTTGTACATTACATACATACATATTACGTACGTATTGGATAGTTGCATTTTCCTGTTTAAAGTTTTGTATGCATCTGTGATATTTTCTGTATCTCCATGTGATTATATCTTTTCATGCTTTTATCACATTTTATACTTTTTATTTGACGCAATAAAGATACTGGTTACGTTTTGTCAAACCTGAATCATCTGCGATTAGGAAACAAATAGCAGTGACGTACATTCAAACAAGTTAAATAATAACGCCATAAGGAAATTAAAATGTTGTGTAGGAAAAATGCGTTAATATGCTTCTTGAAATTATAATTGTCTAAATGCAGAATTAAATTAAATTTCATATCGGACCTAGTTCCATCAATCGTCCATATAAAAATATTCACTCTCCACCCATCCTTTATTTTCTTTATTGCTGCCCAAAATTAAACCATACATTAATTAATACATTTTTTCTAACGACTAGGTAGTAAAGTAATGCGTTTCCCCGATATTTAATGTTTCGTTGGGGTGGGCAATTACATTGTCTCTTTATGAAGCCTAAGCGACTGTTCCGATTTTGACGAATGTGGTTTTATAAAATTTAGTTTTTTCCGAGGAGTATCTTAGGGGTACAGTTGGACTTATTGATTTAATTAAGAATTATTTTGGTACAACAAGATTTCTACAGCAGGTTATGTTATGTGGTTTTGTAAGATAATTCTCCTGAAGTTTTTCTACGTTTGTGTGTTAATACAATTTAGTGAAAGGGCTTGATATCTAGTGTAACCGGGATTATTTGCTGTGGTTTTAAATAGGCACAGACAGTAGAAATCACGGAGTGTATCTTATGACTGGAGAGTTGAAACCGGCATCAGTATAACGTGAATTATAACAAGTGAGCGGTGCTACGATATGTCGGGCCGGGCTGGGGCCGTGAGTGCCGGCTCGCGAATGCGGCGGCGGCGCGCGGGGCGCCCCGTGGCGTGTCGCGTGTCCGCCGAGCCTCCACGTCGGCGTCGCGCCACCGGCGTCGCTACCCCTCCACTTCGTCCCTCAGCCCGCGTCGCGCCTGTCTGCCTCATGCCATATAACCGATTGGACATCGTTGTGTTAGTCATGCTCCATAGCCAGTAAAGTGTAGACGTGTATATTCCGCCTTCGAAACACGTTAATAGACCGATTTTTATATAACAGGAGCATTTGAGAATTACAATAACGTAATTAGCATCGTTTAATTTCCAAATTCTGTGATAATCTATTTATTTATTTTTAATTTTTTCTGAAAACAATGCCAGAGACATTCACGACCGTGTGCCGGTAATACTTTAGAACTGTGTACGTAATCTTAATTAAGAAGTGCTGAACAATTAGTTAAAAATGTCGTCGGTAACGATAACTACAACTCTCACTAATGGCCACTACAACGGCAAGTTGGAGACTTTGGAGACAAACTTGAACGGATACAGGAAAAATGGATATGCAAAACCCGAACCAGTTGAAGTATCGGTGAGTTCCTGATTTATAAATTAAAAAAAGAGTACATCTAAATTCAAATAATTCCACAAACAATTCTCCAGTTCCGAAATCTAATCGATGAAAAAAAATGGGAAAAGGTGAATGCCAAAAGAAATACATTTAACTAAATTCGAAATATAGAAACAAAAATAGTGAAAGTACAGCAGAGGTTGGTTTTGTGGCCGCATAGAAAGTTTTATTTACATTGGTAGCGAGTTTTCGCAGTGTACGAGTACGTACAAAGTGCAGAGCCTTTGCGCCGTCATTAGAATTGAATGCTTGGAATTCGTTCCGATGACAGTAGCACGAATAAGGTATTGCTCGAACGTGACCAGAATTCATTAGTAAATATTAAAATAATATATCGTCACTTGTTTATATCAATATAAGCGATTAGTGCCTCAACGAAGGAGCATATTGAGGATCGTGCGATTTGTCGAGCTGGGGTCGATTTATTCGGTTTATTTAAATGTACACAAGTTGTGTAAAACATTCTTTAATATGGGTCATTAATATTTATGCATATTCGTCTCACTTTACATTTGATAGCAATTTTTTTGTGTATCTACAAATGTTGATATAGAATTTCCACATCTTAAAAAAATATCTAAACCCGTAGCTCTTAATAAGGTTGGAGCTTTAACAGATATTCAGACGATATAATAAACGTCGTCGGATTTCTAAGTCAAATAAAGCTT
Source organism: Papilio polytes (assembly GCF_000836215.1). Classification (NCBI taxonomy): domain Eukaryota; kingdom Metazoa; phylum Arthropoda; class Insecta; order Lepidoptera; family Papilionidae; genus Papilio; species Papilio polytes. The sequence goes on along the minus strand of NW_013525024.1, from coordinate 1,324,611 downwards.
TAAAGATAATACAAATTTGGCCCCAAAATCACATAATGTTAATAAAGAGATTATCGTTAAGATTTAGACGTTCGGTCATTTAAAAACTCAACTTGTCTGGTAATATCATATCGGTGCTGAAGTTAGTACATTACAGTATTTTAAATCTTATTTTTTGTACGGCCACTGCTAATAATATACACATATTAAACGTGAATACATAAAAGGATAAACTATCGGATGTCGGACCATATGATAAAAAGCCACACATCAACTTTTAGAACCCAACAACCTTGACGGACAGTCACTCGAAACTTTTAGTGCGGTCACCAATGACCCGGGAATTGGATACGGGTTTTATAATACCATTCGGTTTTATAAATAAAATATTTTTTCATATTCACACGATATAATGATAAAATCTTTGGGTTTGTAAGTCAAATAAAACTTTAGGTACTACAAATTTGGCCCCAAAATTAAAGAAACAATCTATAGAATCCTACATTGCTATTACGTATTTAACTTTTTTTACTGTATTCACAGCTGAATGTTCTTACAATGATAATCTTATACTTGTCATGTTATAAACATATGCTAAGTTCATTAAGGCCAAGACCCGAGTATCGTTGCATCATTGAGGTAACTAAATGAATATTAAAACTTGCAACTACTCTAGCTTAACTGCAACTTAGTTCTTATTTTAATAAAATTATCGATTTTATCGTACCGAGTATCCAATAGAAAGGATTTCATATTGAAATTATTAAAATAATGTTTACTAATAATATAAATGCGAAAGTTTGGATGGACGTATGGATATTTGTTAGAGTTTGTAGTCTAAACTCCCAAACGGATCTCGATGAAATTTGGCACAGATATAGAGGATAGTCTGGAAGAACATAAAGAATACATAGGCTACCAA
>NW_013525024.1:1312999-1323679 GCF_000836215.1 Papilio polytes | reverse complement strand
CCATGCGGACGAAGTCGCGGGCGAAAGCTTCTTCTATAATCTCATGCTTACAAAACTTTAAGAAGTACAGCACCAAATTGTATGCTGGTGTAACTTAGGAGAAGATGAATGCTTTACTCATCTCATTGTATTATTATAATGTACTTGTACATTTTGGCGAGTGACTGTTTGGATTTAATTGAACCGGATTCTCGAGTTCGGTTCTTGACCCGCACAGCTGATACGGAGTTGCGATGCCGGCAAATAATCAGGGTTAAGTTCGATAAAGGAAATTTGAAAATAAAACCATCTTATCTTTTAAAAATGTAGTATCACTACGTAGTGAATGTTTTAAACATCGTGTAAACGTAGAGTATGAAAATATATATTTTTTGATTCTATATGAATCACAATACTGTGATGTAACTACGGATTTTTTACTTAAACTTTTAAACAATATTTTAAAAAACTTGAAGGCAACAGTGAGGGGCGACCTTTGAAATCGGTTGTGGTTTTTACGTCATTACTTACTGTGTGCAAATCATGCGGTATGTAGATTAAATCAGTTGCAGAAGTTATGTACGCTAGGGGAATTAATGTGGTTATTTCCGAACAGAAGTCCCGTATTTTTTTTATGTTCCTTCCTGTAAATTATTATAAGTTGTGGTAGTTTAATATTAAACGATTGATAACAAAATGTTATTCAGTAAAATCGTGTATGTGGATAAAACGGTATTTCTATTGGTGTTAAAAATATAGAAATCCCGTTGCAAGTGTGACGTCACGGACTTCCCAAAGACGGCAGATTGACACAGTACAGTTCACTATATCACTAGAGTTGTGTAACTTGTACAAAGTAAAGTAGGTGAGGGTAATCTATGTTAATTTATTTGACTTTCAGACACGAACATAGACGTGAAATGTAAGTGCATGAGATGTATTTTTTTCTGCTTCTAATTAATAAAAGGGATTTCTAAAAGACTACAGATTCGTACAATTGTAGAAAATCGTTAACTAAGTGTTATTTAACGGGCAATAGGACTCTTATTATATCTGGCATTATTAAAAACATCGTCAATGTATATTCTTATTTTAACTGTGAATTAATGTTTGACGTTCATAGTAATTGTTGTTGACGTCAATGATTTATGTGAACAAAAAAGATGTCAGGTCAAAAACATAGGTCAAGAGCATTGATTTCAGTTGTAGAACTCTGTAATATTTTAGTAAAATGATTGCCTTTATGAAGATTTGTACTTAAAACATTGCTGTGAAATTGATTTTTATGTTATTCTTGTTTTCACTGATAACGTAGTGTCTAAATAAGTTGTTTTTGTTTACAAAATAGTTTGATTATACGTTTCAAGAAGTTAAATTTATATAGATTTCTTGTTGGTGGTAAGCATAAATCTTATCGCGGCAATAACAGGGACGTAGCAAGTCGTAATTTCAGTGGAAACAATCGCTCAGATATGAGAAAACAGCATTTTTAATTACATCTTATCGATGCTATAAACATTTCCTATTGGTAACGTACCAAGTATTGTAAAGTAGTACACAGCTATTGTAAAATAGCGTTACACACTATTCTAGAGATACTTACTCTATACGTAAATTAAAAAAAAAACTTTCCACAAAATCTGAATTTCTTCGATAAATCGATTGTGATTTTTCCGAGTAATATCTAACGGGGATTAAGATGGGACAGTAATAAATCGATATATTTATTAGTAATATCTTATATATTAACTTTCACAAGAAAAAGTACATTTTCTGTACACTTAATCGTTATCAATATTATTGTACTTAAAAGTCGTTGTTTGTCTATTTAAAGCTAGTGATTTACCGATATCTTGATAAATTTAATTTGCAGAAAACTTTACTACGAAACTGGTGTTAACAACTTTCTCCGTTCCTTTTACCGGTTTAGAGTAGGTTTAATGTAAAGGGCATCTTGTTACTTGTATTTCAGTTTGCCATTTAACCGTTCGGTTAGGTACACCATATTTTTTAATGAAAAAATTAATCAGTAGTTGACGAGAAATTATTTTAATATTCAATTATTTTAACTAAATATTAATGAACGCTTAAAAAAATTTAAGTCATTTTGAATCTAGAAAAACCAGAACCATTTTAAACGAGATTATCGTAATTTATTCGTGATATAAAAAAAATCATGCTATATATACTCATTAAATATGTCATTGTCACGAATTTGTCGCGTGGTCAGCGGACGATGTCGCAACACCAATAGTAGAGACGGTACGTCCGCACCACTGTCCCTCCCGCAGCTATTCTAACGTTCATATTTTTGTACTACACATGAAATATTATATATTGCCTCATCAGGGGTCTGGTGGTCCATCAGGATACCACCCTACTTTGGACTCCAGTCCCCTGCCCAAAGGATAATTTGTAAAGTTGTTTTATTTTACGTCGACTGGTTATGCAATTACAGTGTTTTGTTTCTTTTCAATTATTTTCTTTAATTCATTCACCTATCGAGCATCGCTGGCTCAAGGGTTTAAGCAGTTGACTTGTAATCTACAGGTCTTTGTTTCGAATCCCGCCATGTACCAATGTGATTTTCGAATTTCATATGTACAATATTTACCCGACGTTCTTACGGTGAAAGAAAATATCGTCATGCAACTTCCACATATCGGCGAAGAAATTCAATGATATATCTGAAGCCAACCTACCCGCAGTGTTAATTACATGATAATTAACCTATTACATTTAGTGGTTAGTTGACTGGATTTAAATTTTAAATATATCACACTCGTCAAACAAATAAAATCTTCGTAAAACTGTAACCGAATTTTACTTATTCCAACCTACAAGAATAGACTAAAATGTTACTTTTATGTTCCTATGCCAGCAGGATAGCATTAAACAATACCGTTACATCGTGGTTTATTCATTATATTGAAATGACGGCGGCCATTCTTTCAGTATTGTTGCTTCAAAAGATGGCCGTGATACATTCATATCAATACATCTCATCAGCATCGCTTCTCATTCACCATCGACGAGATTTGCACGACGTTTTACCGTTTCTTTTGTAACCATGTAACAGTAATGCATATTCTTCAGTTAAAATCTGTTAATACTAGCTTTCGCAACTTGTCCGCGTTGAATTAAAGAAAAAACGAAACTAAGTAGCCTATGTGTTCTTCCAGAGTATACTCTATATTTATTAAAATTTTCCTGGTGGTCCGTTTAGCAGTTTAGGCTATAAACTCCAAGCATTCATCCATTCACCTAAATTTTCGCATTAATTTCTTATCAATTATCAAGTTTCTCTAGCTTAGCTTATTTTATGTTCTTTCTATGAGTAGGGTAGGCTCCGAGCCTCTCAGTGGGAACCTTTATCTGGTGATGATGTTTCTATTGAGTTTATACAATCGAATGGGTACCCTATTAAGTGTAACTTTGTATATACAATTAATCTTTTTTGTCATTGAAGTTAATGATATTCTGTACTAGATTCCTAATGTTGGAAAGAAGATATCTTAATTCGAGTTTTTATGTCTTTTATATCTGTTACATGTAACTATGTCAATGTTAAGTAATGTTCTAAAGTTCATGACCTATGATCACGAAGGGAGTTAGTGATGTTATAAATATTTAGGGACATAATTATTATTTTACTTGATTTAAAAAATAATTGCATTATAAATATAGTGTTATATGGAGAAAAGGCCTGTATAGAATTTATAACATTAAATATTTTTCTTAATTAAAACGTATTTAATATATTGTTGACGTCATGATAAAGTTTTATGATAGATCTGCTAAATGTTCAAATCTGTTTTTAATATCTACAGTAAAAGTTTTTTTTTTCATTGGCACTTCCCGATTCTGTGACCTCGGGCCTTTCTACGTACGTGACTAGTGACGGTAATTTCATATAAATCCGCTGATCTTGCAGACATGTTTATAATTTCGATCACATATTTGCTATATTACGTTGCAATTACTAGACTAAAGCCCTCTACACACTTTCAGTATTGAGACCACAGTTCGAACTGTGCGGATTAAACTGAAAGTGTATAGCAGGCTTTATTCCTACACTGTCACATTTAAAACTAATTTAGTAGTTTGGACTTGTTTAGATAAATGAGGTATATCATTGAACAGTGGAACTATAATTATTCGATACTTAATTTTTTTTGTGAATCGTTTTGGTTTGTTGATCTCATTGTAAAAAATGTATAGCCAAATTGGATAACGTAGTTCACTAGTTTTTTTATTATATTTGCTATTAACGTAGTTTAAAATTGATACAATGGCCTGTCTCCGGAAAATCTATTGGGTTTTAAGTCAGACTTATGACATTTATGCGTTTTTGATGCACAAAATATTTGTTTTATCTTTTTCTCGTACTTCGTTGCATTTGAAGAACATGAAAAATGACTGAGCACATAAATTATTCGTCGAATTAAATAACCATATCAGCATTATGATGGAAAATCGATATTCATTAAAGGACAATCGCAAGCTAGAAAACTAGTACCTTACTTATTAAATGTTGACAGCAATACGTCTATGTGTCCCTTAAGATAATCCAGGATAATAAAAAAAACATGTTTTAACTTTTTTATGTAAACATTTTATTATTGACACGTGTTTTGAGTGCAAGTTTACGCATGCTGCTATAAATAGCGACTCAGTCACAACATCGCAAGTGCCGGCAATTAAATGATAAGGGATGAGACCGGTCACGCTCGGCCGTCGCCTCACGCCCAGCAGATATTGTCGACTGGCCACTAATGGCACATCACGCCACTAGCAGATAAACACAATCGCAACAAAACCTTTGCCACCCACTGATCATGTTTAAAACTAAATATTACTTGTTCAGTATTCAACGGATCTCGTTTCCAAATCTGCGTTAGATTAAATTATTGATTTAAACGTTTAGGTGCTTACTAAAATTATTTGCTATAAAAGGGATATTTCAAATGCTTTATCCTCTTGCTTTTGATAAGAAATTAAATTATATCTATTGGTTAAAATTAAAGTTTTGTCCTCGTTTGTATTTAATACTTAATTACTTTTAATCACATTGTTTTTAAGACAAATATTTTTTTTTATAAGAAATTGCTTATCAATATAATTAATTAATAGGATGTAAAACTGTTTTGTTGTATTTTTTCGGGGAATATCAACTTATTGTTAAATGTTTTCCGTAAATGTGCATATTCGCCAACTATCGAGATAAAATTCACTGCCTGCGAATATCTGTGTTTGTGTATCATCAGGCGATAAAATCACTCCTATATATATATCTCCATTTTAAGGATTCAAAAGAGCTTCAAAATAAAATTGTTTACAAACGTAATCAGCTATGTCAATATGTATTAGTCATACACTCTTTGATTCTGTAAACAGCAAAATGGCATTTGGATATACCCACACCCAAATTAGACGTCTGATACCCATTTCGATCCCTTATGTTCAAAAGTACCCATATTTTAGATACTAATGTTAACCTTGTTGGTATCATTTGGCCGTTCTTGTGTTATAAAAAAGATTATTTGTTTGTTGCTGACAAACAGTAGAGTTAAAATCTAAACTTGATCACATTTGAAAATTAAAGTGTTGATTTGAACGATATTTTCTGTACGACATATCCTGTATTCTAACGATATATCCTATATTATAGAGGTGTAGGCATATTTTTAGCTGTTATAATTTATAACGTGTTATTTGTTTTATTGTGCAGTCGTTGCGGCTAGCGGCGCCGTTTAGCACGGATGCTATGGCGGTAGCTGAACGTGAGCGGTGCGCGTACGGACGTATCCCGCGCGCCGCCGCCCTCGCCGGCACTGCACCGCGCCGTGTGCGCGTCTACTCCGATGGCATCTACGACATGTTCCACCAAGGACACGCAAGGCAGCTACAGCAGGCCAAGAGCGTCTTCCCCAATGTATATCTCATAGTCGGAGGTGAGTTGTTCATACCTTTTTATATAATTAGTCAGCGTGTGCCAATGTTTGTAGAAAACACGCTATTACAAACCACAACGCACTTCGTTTTGGTAGAATGTTTTGCCAATAGTACCGGTATACCATTTGAATAGGAATTTGGTTAAAACGTGTAAAAAGGCCTGACTAACAATATTTGAAACTTAGCACATTGTTTTGTAAACATTTCGCCTACGTGTAAAATGTCCTTGTGATGTCATTATGTAGAGCATGTCAAACGTCACAGTATTGAACAGAGGAATTCCGATAGAGTTGGCTGGCGGGCTGATCGTATCGCAATAATATCGTTACTGCTGCCAAAGCTTCAACCAATTACTTAATAAATATTACGACAATTATCTTATACATTGCTAATGTACTAAGAAGAAAATTGCGGACATCGTAAGCTAAACTTTAATTAAATGCGTATTCCGGGACCGCTAAACTAATCGATCGAAATTATTAAAAGTACTTACTGTCATCATGACAGTATTGAATCAGATCTGCATTTGATTATCAGCAACGGCAATACTGCTTTGCTGGAACTGAAACTTCTTATTGCAATATGAAGATAAAACTAGATACTGTTAGATGTAGTTTTTAAAGACGTCACTTCTAGTCATCCCGATAGACTGGTGAGCAACGTCATTCGGAAATAACACAATGAACGGTGATCTCATATTCCGGAGAGTACAAGGAATTGTCATACAAACAATGATTCATCCAATCCGTTAGTTAGTTAACTTTTAAAAGAAAATATTACACAACCGAGTTAGATAAGGACGGCAGGACTGCACTGCGAAGGATATCGATTGTGCTCGAATGCTGCATTGCTTGCACTACGCAATTTGTCTTCAGACTAAATGCTGGCAATACTGTAGTGGTACAATTATGTAAATATTGCCAAATTATATTTAAACAAATGTAGAGCAATGTTTATAAACACCGTTAGAGATTTCAATCATCGCCAAATCTGAAGCGTATTTTTCCTAAACAAAAGTACATGATGTGAATGACTAATATTTCTATAATGTTTTACAGTACTCAATTTATTTTGTTAATTGCACTCGTATAATCGATTTAGTAAGAAACCGGAACACCATAGCACCACTATCATATTCAACTTCTACAACGGGAACTACTAAGTACAGGCCAAAGCACTGTTTGGAATGTCGTATGTCCGCTATCCGCTAGTAATACCAAAAGAAATTAAAGAACGGATGAATAACACTCATGTTGCCACTATAGATACAATAATAAACACAACTACCAACAAATATTTACTTATCAGTGGATTCCGAACATTTCGTAATGAATTGAAAATGCAACCGTGGAACGTAATGGCTTCTTTGATTGGTCGACGTTCCTCGTACGAGTTTTATCTTGCGATACAAAGATATCTTGAAGCTTTAATTACGTACAATATAATTGGTGTTATCACTTTTGTGGCAATAATGTAGCTTCGATTGTGATAAAGTAACGCGTGACACATTGAGGCTAGATTTAATGACTGCCCTACTCCGATGTCCCAGCCAATATTCATTAGGCCAAGTGCGAATAACAAGGCCATTATTGATTGATGATTTCAAGTTCGATATTTGGCTTAAGCGCAAAGTTAATGACGTATTTAGATAATAATTATTCAAAGATACCGTTGTAATATCTAAGAATTATTATTTGTCGAGGTTTTAACGTGTTTAAAAACAGTTTCTTATATCATTATAAAGATAAGAAACTTACGTACGTTATTTAAAAACGGATTCTGTTTGTACGGGAAACGTGCCAAGTACGAGATTTTTTCAATGATGCAAATGAAATGCTTTTACTTCATTACTTAAATGCTACAAATCAGACTTCATCCTTTCCCTGTAAGACTAAAATGTATCTGATTGACAAGGGAAAGCTTTTTCACGTTTTTTTACTTGTTTAAATATAGATTTTTCAAGACATTGTCTTGTTTATGGAAGAGATGAACTAAGGTTGTTATAAATTTAAAATCTTAATTGCAGTATGCAACGACAACCTGACACATAGCCGCAAGGGACGCACCGTGATGACGGAGGACGAGAGGTACGAAGCGGTCCGGCATTGCAGATACGTTGATGAGGTAATTTCAACCCTATTTTAAAGTGTTTAAGAACTATTTTGTGTCTAGTATCCTTATCTTATCAGTAGTGATGCTAATATACACACAAGTGATAAATTTTCACGTTGACTTAGATAAGGTCAGAGATTTAATTCTATGCCTGATTGCAATTATGTTTTATTCTTCAAAAAAAAACTATTTGATATCGTAGCCAAACTAAATCAGTTTCGATTTGTTGCTTAGCAACAAAATTACTTGACGGTTTCTATTTTAATTCCCCCATACTTTTTCACCCTAATGTAAATAAGTAGATTAAATTTAAATTTAGACTTTCGAAAGGACTTCCATCTTGGTTATTTCTAGCATCAAATAAATAAAATTTTCGTTGTCAATGTTTTTACGGATGATGAACAATTGCAGTGTTTAAGCTTTAATTACTGTACCCAATAAAAAACACGTTTTTAATCACTATTAATTAACTAAATGAGAAATAAGGATATTACGTAGAAATAAAGGGAAAAACATTCATTTTATAAAAAGTAACCTTTGATTCGTGGATTTACCGCACACTTATTATGGATTTAATTTATCTACCAAGAATTAAATAAATAAAAGAATAGAATTTTTATTGCCACAAAAAAACTACACAATTAAAGCATAGTTAATTATCAATCCCGATGTTTTTTCATTATTACTTAACGTTAATTAAATAAAAATATATTATCTTTAGTCGTCAGTAAATTATGCAATTGTTTTATAAAACCATTAAAATTAAATTATTCTACATCAAAAATTATCTGTGTAATTTTAGTTCCCTTCTTTTGTAAAATGATGTCATTAAATTACTAGTTGTAATGGAAAATAACCGGTACAAGTATTAATTAAAATTGTTATGTGGTGTGTGATGTATGGAGTTGCGCGCGTATCAATTTGCTCTATCTCACTAAATAATGGTCAATGACAAGCTAAGATGATGTGCCTGATGTAATGTTCTAGAAGAAAAAATACGATAAAGTTTTTGATATTGACTTGAAATTAACACAATACGATTAAAAATCTTACGAAAATATATAAAGGCTTTTTAAGTAAATGTTTATTTTTCTCTAACTATCAAAGACTATTTCGAGTAGATGTACTATATGGATGTTCTGTGCCATATAAATGTACTATGTATGTAGAATTTGTCACTTATTCTGAAAAGACTCGTAAGTATAAGACTAACCTAAATTAAAAATACTAGGTATGTAGGTTATTTACTTTATAATTAACGATAAGTTGCTAACAGCTTAACCAGTTTTCACATGACAGTTTGTGAGTGACACTTATTTCCACTAACTGAACTTTTTACAATTTTTTTTACGCTCCTTAAAAGATAGTGCTAACTGTACACATTAGTAGTTGGATAGCAAATACTGCCTTCATATGAATAAGTTGCAGAAAGCATAATAGTATAGTATTTTATCCTTGCTAAAAAACTTTTTCGCTAATGTTTTTACCATAAGGTATAAATCTAGTTTCTTTATAAAAAACCACAATCAACTTGTAACAAATGTTCAAAATATTTAGACTCCAACATAACGAAACTCTGCATAATTAAAATGCACTTCAGTGAGCGAAGCCAGAATGCGGATCGTCGATTTTGTAAGAAATAGCGTAGGTTCGCGTTCGTAGCGGGCTGCATTGTTAGAACCCTCTCGACACCCACGCCCTGCTTTATCTAGGTCGCTGCCGTTTGCCTATGCAGCACTTCACGTCTCGTGAAAGATCTCTACAATGCTTACTTCTAATTATTAAGAAACATTTTTCATTTGAAAAAATATTTGTCTGTACTTTATCTAGAAATATCGGGTACTTCCCTACTATCTTACGAAAGAACGTTTGTAATCTCTGGCAACACTATTAGAATTTATTGAAATGTTTCCCAGGTGGTTAGAGACGCGCCGTGGGAATACGACGAGGAGTTCCTGGAGAAGCACAAGATCGACTTCGTGGCGCACGACGACATCCCCTACACGACGGAGGACTGTGAGGATACATACGCTATGATCAAGGCAAAGGACATGTTCGTCGCCACAGAGAGGACGGAAGGTCAGTCTTATAATATAGTCATACTTTTAACATAAGAATTACATTTCATATTTCAGCTACATAGTATCTTAATCAATCAGCTTAAATGTAAAGAACCAATCCATAAATTAAGTAAATAATTCTTCGCTTCCTAATAAATCGAATACATACTACAAAAGTTTCAAAAGTGAATAACCCTCGCCTTTTATAAAGTTATCGCATATTAAGTTGTGTATTTTTATAAAATTACAATGGATATTTAATTAAAATTGTATCGATGTTTCTACTTTGTCAGGCGTATCGACGTCGGACATAGTGGCGCGCATCGTACGCGACTACGACATCTACGTGCGCCGCAACCTGGCGCGAGGATACTCCGCCAAGGAGCTCAACGTATCCTTCCTTAACGAGAAGAAGTTCCGTCTCCAGAACAAGATGGACGAGCTCAAGGATAAAGGGAAAAAGGTAAAACCATTTAACCAAACATGCCCTTAGAATGTTCCAGATCAAACTCTCCTAGTGGAGTTATTCTCAAACTTTACACGAAATATTTTTATAAGCAATTTCATCATTCAT
>NW_013525024.1:1311887-1312413 GCF_000836215.1 Papilio polytes | reverse complement strand
GCCTCATGCAGGCTCTCAGCCAGCCGCCCTCGCCGCGCGCCTCGCCCCCGCCCAGCGAGAACGGAGACGCGCACGAACACAGGTATGCTACACACACCGCACTACACACACCACATTGTTACAACACTAGTTGTTTCTTGCGTGTTCTTTCGTGCGGAAATCAAAAGAAATCAAATCAAATCAATAATACAATAATCAATAATACAAATAATAATCAATAATCAAAAGTGTAATAAGTACGTACGTAGCTATTGGTGAACGAATTTTTGAAATCAACCCAGTAGTTTTCAAGTGGTTTTTATATATATAAAAATATAAATCTTTCCTCTTTATTACTATAGATGCCAATGTTACACTTGAGGTGTAATACTTTGGCAAGCCATGCCTGCGTTTTTTATTACTCGATTACACAGATTTAATTAAAATTTGCTTGTAATTGTAGTTTATCAAAAACTAAATCTTTTCTCTACTTAAAAAAAAAACGCTATTAAAACAGTAAGCTAAAAACAGCTTTGGATGCATTAAG
>NW_013525024.1:1296583-1311740 GCF_000836215.1 Papilio polytes | reverse complement strand
TTTCTCTACTTGTTTATTTTTTGAAAAAATGCTATTAAAATAGTTAGCTAAAAACAGCTTTGGATGCATTAAGGATAACTATTGTTAAATTTAAATATATCTAAGAGCAGTTTTATTGAGTTATAAATGTTTTTTTGCAGCGCATCGGCGTCGCCGCCGCCGGCCAAGGCGCGCCGCTACGAGACACTGTGGGAGCCGCACGCAGGTAACTGGGTAACTATGCTCTGCTTGTACTACATCATATATATACGCATCTATATCCCTTTCAAAACATAAACAAAAAAAATAAACAATTATATTAAAATTTTAAAAGTAAAGTTTGTAAAAATTGTATGATTTATTCAAAGAGATTTAAAAAAATATATGGAGGAAGCATATTTTTCACATGATCTCCTAGCGCTGTATGGTGTCCCCTAGTCAGAAATACAAACAAATAATTCAAACACTGAGAAGTTTCTCGACGTGTCAAAATTAACATTGAGATATTACCATTCAAAGAAGTTACCGGTGAAAAAATGTTGTCTATGTCTAGTCTATATATTTATTAATTGTCTTTGGATTTTATTAATTTCATAAAACAAGGGACATAAATGCAATAGCACTCGCACGCAATTTATAACACAAGTATTGAGCAATGCATTTTTAATTAGAAATTGTTATCAACATTTAAATCACTTTTAAAATGCCTGTTGACTTTGTGTACTTTTATATCTAACCCTATAAAATCTTGTACATTAGTACAATATAGATAAACAGTAGTTTTAATGTTGCATGGTTAATGACAGCTAATTTGAATAGAAAAAAACACCCAAGTATTTTGTATGTTAGTCTAATGTAGCTATAGAAGTTTTCATTATTTTTGTCTAACGCATGGATTTGGCTTTATTACTCGTTATTTAAAAAAACAATATAACCAAATTTCAAGTCCATTTGAAATCACATTTATTTCATGAAACATCCAGTATTAAAATTATTCAAATATTTAAAACACGAGTTCATATCTTCCCCAAAACTATTTTTTTCATTGCTATATACTTTTTCGTTGTTTAAAAGCAACCATACTAATATCATATTCGAAAGTTTCGATGGATGGACGTTTCTTATAGTTTGCTGTATAAACTGTCTGTATAGATTTCAAACAAATTTGACATAGAATCTAACTTTTTTTTTAATTTTACTCGGACGGAGTCCCGTGCGTAAGCTAGTTTTTAAATAAAAACAAGTTTACATATAATGTTACAGTTTATTTAGTTAAAACGCAAAAACTAGTGGCGTTTTCTCTTCTATTGCGTTAGTCATTTGGGTTTCAAAATTAAGGTTATGTTATCTCCACAGCGATGTTATATTGTGTAGTATTTGTAACAGATGCATCGAGCTCTGACGGTGTTGGTGAGTCGGAAGAGGCAGCGCAGCGCCAGCTGACCGACGACGGCTCCGACAGCGACGACGACGACTACCAGGACACCAGCCCCTACCTATAGGACGAGCCGCCCGACGTCGCGCGCCTCGCCATTTGAGGCGCCGACGTCGCCTAGCGCCTAGCGCCTAAAGCTCAGCGCCCAGCGCCCAGCCCCCAGCCCCTAGTGCTCAGTGCTGGTCGCCTCACGTGGACTTTGTAAAGTTGCAACGCGGTTTTCACACAAATTCTGCCCTCAAGAACTCGGAAAGTGTCAACTTGCAACATATCTGATTACACATGAATGTGTAGTTATAGTAGGTAACTGCTTACGGTCGACGTATCGAGGCTTAGTGTAGCCAATAGTATTTTTTTACTATTGTAAATCGTCCATTGTCAACGATGCCAATGGAGGGGAGTGCATTTCGTTCAAAAATACCGTTTGTGTTAAATTATTTTAGTGTACGGCTTCAAAATCGCGTGTCGTCTGTCTGCAAGACTCGAGTGAATGTATTTTATCCTATTAGGTTTTAAAAATGTATTTACTTTATTTATGATGAATTTAATTGTAAATCTTATCTCACTATTATGATTGTGCGCGCGCGTGCGGAGTGCGAGCGACAACACCTTGTTTGTATTCTACTTTTTGACAGTTGATTAAAGAGGTGCTTATTTTACGCTTGTTTCCTTTATTTCCCGAATGTTCTCTCCTATATTCTACGAAAATCAGAACATGATTACGTAATAGGCGTTATATAACTGTCGTATGACAAATTGATAAAAGATGGAAGAGGTGAAAGGTTATCTTTAGTTACAAAAAAAGTATGTCTACATTGAAATAAAATCTCAATCACATTTAAAATAAAAATGTAAAAAGGAAAATAAACTAACTATGGAATATATTTCAGTAAAAGAAAAATGAAATTATGTAAGAGTTTATTATATGTATTTATTTTCTAATACAAATAACAAATGCACATACAGTCATTTTGTACTTAATCTATAGATAATTAGAAAAGAATATACATTATATAAAGACTTGATTGAATTAAAAAGAATACACAATATTCAAAAATTATTTACTAAAAACAGAGTTTTTCACAAACATCAAGAGTAACCTTTCATTAATTTCATATTAATCTTTAACATTACTCAAGTGTGTACTTAAGTTAATAATTACAATAAAATAGATTCATTGACAAGCTTATTTAATACATAATATTAAGGAAGTCTGTTAACAAAATTATTTCTAGATGTTCACTTATCACAGTACTATCAAGTAATCTATTTGATCAAAGTTGCAATTAAACTTAAACAAAGTTAGAGTTCAGACTTATAATTATTTCCTTTTTCTCCTTTGGATTTAGATTCTATTTTTTCAAATAAACAAGAGTCATCTGTATTCCTCAAAGCATTCTTTGTACAAAGGAAATGTTTTAAATCTGTCTCACCTTGATGATTCCAATACCACTCTTCAATAGCAGATTCATTCTCTTCTAAAAGGCTCTCACATTGAGTTTTCATGTGAGTAATTTCTGCCGAGGGCTTATCCCACAGTTCATATGGTATCCCAAGATCCACTTTAACCCCCTTGTCTACAAGTCCATGAAGAGTTTTAAATGTTTGGCTCATACCTTTAGCAAACCGAGTGCTGTCTTGCCTCTCTTTGTGTATATTGTATTCTAGAATCCTCTCGCACACTCCCTCTAGAGATTCGATAAGCCTCAATTCTGATTTTTCGTACTTAGTTTTCTTCTTTGGCTGAACATCATCTAACGAATATCCAATTTCAATAACGTCGCGCACTCTGCCGGTTTCTTCAAGTCTCCCTTGAAGTTCTGTTGCTAGTACTTTGCATACTTCACATCGATTGGCATACTTTACGCCCACATCTTCTTCTGTCTTCACATCTATATCTTGGCTACATAAAATGTTTGCTGAATAAAAGATCGTCATATATATAAGTCCTTTGAAGAACATTCTGTTAATCGACCGAAACTGTGTGTAAGTCGAATCAAAAGGGAATTACCGGCACCGGTAGTCGCCGAACTTAACCAATGATACAAAAACCCCTCAACCTCGGCCAACCAATAGATGTTTCGTTCGTGTTTCTTTGAGTTTCAATTCCCAAACCTTCAATCAATTTTGATGTTAGACTTTGACAGTTGGCATTGACAGCCAAAGGAGTGAAACTGCCATCTCAAAAAATTACTATACGATACCACGCCATCTACTGATGCAAGTATAGTACTACTGAGCATTTTAGTATCTGGAAAACAATATAGATGGCAGTTCTTCGACAAAGATACCTTAATTTGGCACAAAAATTAAACATATACAGGTAATGACTCGAATGTTTATTGTTTATAACGTGGGAGACGGCGAGAGACGATAAAAAAATCTATTTTACCGTAACGAAAAGTTTTGCTTTAGATCTGGCTCTTTGTTTTTAAATCTGGCCCATCTCCTTCCTAAACCTGCAGACATTTACAAAACAAAAGTTTTTAGTGTTCTTTCACATTGGATCCAGTTCTATTTATAATATGTTAACGAGGAATATTATGATAGGTACCACTTTAATATCCCTTTCATCATTTTCCCAAAGATAAATTATTTTGATATGGGGTTGAGATTTAAAAGCAAAGGGTGATTTGTGGCAAGACTTTACCAAAACTAACTCGAAGAGGTATTCATAAATAGATCAATTATTCATAAGTTTGTAATTGAAACATAAAATATCCTTCAAGGGTTTTCATCCAGTCATTATCAACAACTTTTTCCAATGTTACTTCTTGAAAAATTTCACTTCTTGATTTTTCTTCAAAATGTAACTTTTTAAACATATTTATACTTATATTGTTTTCTATATTAATCTTTGCTTCAAATGTTTTTATTTTAATACATATTATTCCATAGAGGAGCATTAGGATGACTGCCTCCCAGCCTCTTTTGCTTCCTCTAGCAGTTTCTTCTGCTATCATTATTTCAATTTCTCCAACCATATTGTTTTTGTCAGTTATAAAAATATTAGTGTCACCAATCATGGAATCTGAAATGTGATTAAAATAAGAGAATAATACTCTGAAATATGCTCTTATGTAATGTTTTGCTTCAAAGGCTGAAAATAATTATAATTTTTGACCAACTTCCCAAGGAGGTACTCAATTTGTCTAATTTTTTTAATATGTAATTAGTAATGTTGTATCTACTAACTATTTTCATCTTGGTTTTGATCATATTTGTGTTTATCCAAAATTATAAATGTGCATTCTGAAAAAAATAGTAATAAATAAATGGAAAATAGTTACAGGTGTAAAAAAAAAACTTTTATAAATAAAATGGTTACTGTCATCGTCTTCTTGCCAACTTTTTTGCATTCGATACTCCTCTTCTAGAGTTAAAGGTTCAGATGCGGTAAGTTTTTGCAGCTCTTCTGATCGCATCCATGTGTGATATCTGACATTTAAATTAGGATGTTAAAAAAAAATTGCAAAAACAAAAGGACATATGAAATATAAAACATACTTAGGAACGTGATGCTCTCTGTAAGGCACCAGAATAGTATTTTTACCCACAAGCCTAGTATTAATGTTTAATCTCATCTTTAAATTATCGGGTAAAAACGATATATCACAGTAATAGTATGTTTAGAATATGATATAAATGAAGTGTGTAATTTCATAGCAAGATGAATCTGTTTTTTTCTTCATGGAGTTTTCAGATTTCATTTTCGTGGCTTTTGTTGACATTGACATGTTTATATTCCAATATTTGACATTTGTTAATTGCACAGCAAATGTCAATTGTGATTTTACGTCAACGAGTGTATTGCGTTCATTTTAAAAGCATAAACATAATGGTTACGGCGTACGCTTTTTCAAGAAAACTTTAGAATTCCACTACGACTATAAGCAAACCTTTTTTCAGCCTAAAATTCGCCTTTCTTTTATTTAATAATAGTAATTTTAAGTAAACGAAACTTTTATAACACTGCAACATCCTTGCTCTTAGAAACATTGACAGTTTTTTTTAAATTGTTTATCTGTACTGCTTTACCTGTAATGTAAACAAACTAAAACTTCGTTTACATATATTTTACCAAGATTAAAGTCGATTTTCTTGATTTAAGCGTTTTACAATAACTTTTAATTAAGCTGAAATCATTTCGGATACCTACATGTAGCCATAACATGCTGAATATCATCAAATGTCTAAAACTGATAAACGTTATCTTCAATCTATCACTTGTCCCCGTTTAGTTCATCAAATAAAGGGCGGAGTAGGTAGTTATAACCTATTGAATTAAGTGTGAACAATGAATCAATTTGAGACAGAAAGACGGCTCTGCTGGAGTTACGGACTCCTAGCCGTTTTGCTTTCTATATCTGTTGTGTGCATTGCAATTCCTTTCAATCATTGGCGTTCAACTCTTGACGTTTGCCCCGGAGGATATTTTGAAAACACAAACTGTGGATGCATCTTTTATGGTATAAGCACATTCCAAAATTTCAATGGTGGTCACAACTCGTACTGTTTGTATGCTGTTTTTGCTCCACTTCCAATATTAGTGTATGCTATTGTGATGGCCTCATTTCATATGTATAGAGTTTGCATCAACAATGTTGGACAATATGAGGGCGAGAAATCCACAACAGTCGAAGAAATGTAAGATTTGTAATTAATTAATTGCCTTTTGGAAAAAAATTACAATACAGTTATGACTTATTTAATATTATTTATAATTTCAGAGAAGGTGAGACAATAGTTGTATCTTCAAGAGCAAGAATATCTCAGCGTAATGATGCTGTGATTTACTGTTGGATACCAACCTCATGCATTGCGGCACTGTTTGCTGTTTACAACCTAGTCCATGCAGCCATTATAACTGATGGTTTTTTAAAAACATGTATGCAGTATCGGGGATATTTAGTCCGAGTAAGTTACAACATAGTATAGTTCATAATTTAGTAGACACAAATAGAACTTCCTTAAGAAAATGTACTGTGATGTTATAATTTTCGATTTTGCTGTTCTAAATAATTACTATTCTACTAGGCAAGTAATGTGGCCTATATTTAGGTAACTACATAGCTATTTAAGTAAATTACCTGTTTCTATAATGTTTTATGTATTCCACAGAACCTCAGAGCTGTTGGTGATCAGGCCACTGCTATACATTTTAGACTCAGTTGTCAGGCCATATATGACTTTATGGATTACATACAGAAGAATGCCCTGAGTGGTCGACGTGGCGATTTCATCAACACAGGGCTTGCACTGCAGCTGGCTATTATCGCCTCTTGGTTGTCGGTTTGTTTGTGGATAGCCATTACTGTTATGACTTCATTAAGGGCATATAGAGAACGAGATGTGCTAACTTGCTGCGGAAAATAAAATAGTAAAAAAAATAAAAAAGTTCTGCACTTACTAATAATGTTGAATGGTTTTAACCTTTACAATTTTTGTATTTTATTCATTTTGATAAATTTTGCTGATTAATGTTTATATATGGCACCTTAGTTTCTTAAGTAGGTAAAGATAAAAAGCATTAACACTTTACATTTATTTACAAGATTTTATATACCTCTACTTTGTCTTCATGTTATTCATGATGTAGCTATTTATTAGCAAAAGAATTTAATATCATTCCAGTAGTTTTTAAGTTTGTCACATACCAAAATAAACAACTTTTATGTGTCAAATATTCCAGTGGTTGTTCCACAGACGGAAAATTCTAATGGAATATTCAAACCATGTAGAATACACAAATTATTTCACATAGTTTAGCTAGTATTGGTTCTAAAAGTACATAAATATTTTATATAATGTAAGACTGAGAAAAATTGTATCCCACTCATTGATAAACATAACATAGTAAGTACAGACCATCCACTAGGTTAAGAGATTCAAAGCTTATTTAAGCTAGAGAACACTTTTTATGACATTCTAATAAACAGGTTTTTATATTTAAAATCTTGTGTGATCAATGGCTTTCCAAATAGATCATAACATTCCATTTATAATCATTTGAGATTTGCCTTATTGGCAATGCTATTCAGAATATATTTTCTTAAACATTATTTTATAAAACAAAAGTACATTAAATTTTACAATTTAAATATGTATTAGACTTTACTTAATAGTAATATTTTTACAGTAATAGTGACAAAAATAGTCATAAGTTTTAAGTGTTGTGCCGTCCAAATGTCTTATTTTGAGATTGTATTTTATGTCTTAATTTTAAGAGAAATATCTTTTATGGCTTCAATGGCGCTAATACATCGAATTGTCATTTTTTTAGTATTTCAAATGTGTATATTATAAAAGATGTTACATTTAGTTTTTAATAAAATTTTCAAAAGGAATATTTTTTTATTTTTAAGTTTCCAGCAGAACCCTTAGCTAAACTTGGCCTTTTTAAAATAAATAAATTACTTTAAATAAAAACCAATTTATCATCACATAAAATATATTAACATCACAACAAATCTACTTCCATACACTGTACACAACAACAATTAATATTATGGAATATATTACATTTTTGCGTTTACATAATATTTAAATTGCACTACACTGAGTAAATAGACAACTTTTTTTTTTAAGTCAGTGATACAAATAGTTAAAAAATAAAAGTTTTTAAATGTAGAGTATACACAAACCCTTAATTTAAAAATTATAAGTATAATGAAGAATTTGTAATTAAATAAGGAGTCTTTTAACTTGTTAAAATTATATAGAAAAAAATTATAAAGATTATACTTTCAATCTACATATTTTTGTATAGAAAATAAATTGATTTAAACATACAAAATTATACTCTTATTTTAATATCACTTTTGTTTACATCCAACTTTTAATAAGATAAAAATATGTTTCAAAACATTATAAGTGGGAAATTTACATATAACATAGAGTTGATGATATACCTTGAAAAGTCCACTTGAACATAGAATGGTTTCTTGCATGCTTCATAGAATTTTAAAGTTTTATCTGCTTAACATTATCTACATAAAATGCACGTAAACATGTAAATCAAAAAATTAAAAGCAATCAAATAATAAAAGTACATAAATGAATGATTCAATACAGACAACTTTTGCAAACAAAAAAATATTAGTCACTATAATTCAAGTTACTTTTATATTTTAAAATTAAAAAAAGTCTTTTTAAAATAAAATCCCTGTAAAACTTAATATAAAAATTAATATATTTAACGGGTCATCAGAACGACTTTTACATATAATATTTGAACGGAGAATAGACAAAATAGTTTACATGGTTAAAATTCCAATAATTAGGCCTTTATAAAAATCTAAGATTAGAATTAGATAAAAATTATATACAAAGTGAATAAGAATTACAAACATATGGCACTATAGGTTTATAAGATTTATTTCCATATAACATTATTTTATTTATTAAAGATAACTTCACAAGATATAGCAAATATATTCGAGTAAAATTCCAACAATATAGCCTAAGTTTATCGTAGATATAACATTAATAAATTCTGTGAGAATGTAAAATGTTCCTTTATAAATCCCTTAAAAATGGAAGCTAAAAATTGGTGATTTAAAAAATTAAGTTTACTGATTGTTGGTAATGAAATTGCTATATAGCCTGACCAGGTACAGTTGGGGAAATCCCCGATGTTCCACTCAAGAAAAATTGCCTTGTCCATTGCAAAGAGACAAACTCTGTCTCTTCCTACAGATAATTGATAAGAAAGCAGTGAGTGTTGCAAACGAAGGAAGAATAATAAAAAGAAACTAGCCATTTTGTTCTGTGTTTTGTTTCAAAATGTTAAAACGATTGTAGCTTTTAAGTTGGAACACCGCCAGTTTCCCCGATAGCTCATTTAAATCTTACCATATTGTGGTAAAATATGTACCTAATTTCTTGGTGCAATGAAGTAAAGCCGATTGTAGTATCTCATTGTCCTGGATTTTTATGTTCATGGTTAAGCTATACATAGAAACATGCACACTTATAACGATTTACGTGAAAATTACGATCCTGTGAGTGAACAATATAACATACACATGTCTACATCAAACATACCTTGTTAATTAATCTGAGAGTATCATAATTATCAGTTTTGACATTCTTCCTGCCAATTATTTGGAATCAAAGTTTCAATGTGTTCTATAAAACGGTTGTAAGTGCAGGGATCATCACAGAATGGCATATTCAACTCCATGGGAACTTCCACTTTCGTATTATTGCGATAGAATAACTGAAATAGAAAAACCATGTTTATGTATAATTAAAAAAAATCACATAAAAAAAATAATACAATTAAATTCATGTATCAAGTAATGATTTTTTTTGACTTCACATCTACATATCATTAATCAAATTGTCTTGTAATTTCTTACCTTAACAAAAAATGTATCTTGTTCGACTTCCTCATGCAGTTCTAGTACAAGACTGGCTCCATACTCTGGCTCCAACAGCTCAGTATAGCCGAGAGTACGCCACAGACTGACCACTGTCACATCATGCCCGGAATAGATGTACAGTGAACGATCCAAGTTTGTATGACTCACACTATCTTGTAAATTCATTTTAATTTCATTTAAAAGTGGACCTGTGAATTAAATATATGAAAAATTGTACTAACATTCGCTTAAAACGAGATAATCAGAAAGCAAATGGATATTTTTTACATAAAATAGACTAAAGTATGAAGCTTTAATCAGTGGTTTTTAATTAAGAGTGTTTGATACTGTAATAACATGAATATAAAGTATGATAAATATTCACTTACCTACTTTAAGCCTTTGTAAAGTTTGATTATACGATAACAAAGCCAGACTGAGCATGAACGGAGTACGCATTTTATTCGGGAACACATTCTTTGTCCAATCTGGGAGTTTCAATCCTGCCTCCTGTTGTGTTTGCAGAGTGCTGTACAGGAAGTCTACGTTTAAAACGCTGCGCATAGTTTGATTTGTATGTTTACTGAGATAATCAAATAGTTCGGCAAACTTAGGATCGGCATTGGCTTCTTCTAATAATTCTTCATACATTGATTTCCAAACTTTGCACGGCTTCGTCTGTGCTATTATCTAAAAGGAAATTATTTTTAAATAAATACAACTTCTGCTAAATGTTACAAAATACCTACTCCTATTAAAATATGGTGAATACTGCAGTGTAAATAAATGTTTAAACTTAATGTCGAATTTTTTTTAATTGGTTTCTGTGTACCCTCCGTTAGTTTTATAATGGTATAGAAAGAGTGAATATTTCATACAAAATATAAATTCTATGTTTTATTTACATTTAAGTTCAATATCCTTCACTGTTTAGTTTATATGTTTGTGAAAAATCTTACATCGTCCAACTCTTTAGGCAGGGAATGTACAGGTATTGGTTGCCATGGTAACTCTGGATGCCACATCTGCCGGTCCGATGGTGGGTAGAGCCCAGCAAGGAAGGTGTATGCACTCATCAAGCACCGAGACTTATCACTACTTCTTACATAAACATCCTTCTCATAATATTCCTCTGGGATAAAGTTAGCGTAATAGTTACGATACTTTTTACCCAACTCATACAGCTGTAGTTTTCCAGCCTAAAAAAATTTTAATGTTTAACATTTGGGAATTACACAAAAATAAACCATTAAAGGTTAGCCTAAAAAATGGGTTTTTAATTATTTATCCACAATAATACTGAATCTAAACTTTGTACCTTTTGTCTTGAAGAACTTTTTTTATACTCACATTTGTTAAACTTCCAAGTCCATCAGGCCATTGATAATTCTTGAAAGGATCACTTTTATAGCTTGATATTGGAGTTCTAGCACCATGACGAAATAGCTGTAAAAATTATTCAATCATGTTATATTCTATACATTTATGCATACTATCTTCATTAAAAAGAACTAAACCTGTACAATATCTTCATTATAAATATTATTTGATACATAAATTTAGTAAGGCATTGTAAAGGATATCCTCTTTAAATAATGTTAATAAATAAATAAATTCATTCATTTGACAATAAACTGTTTACAAAAATTGACCCTGGGCACATCCTGTATTGCGAAGACTTAGCTCAGCAGATTAACTAAAATACTATACATCATTAGATGCAACATATTAAACTATAATTACAATGTAAACTAATTTAAAAAGGTAGAAAAAAAAGAGTGCAACATGCATAATTACGATCGAAATTGCTTTATAATTGGTTTTAAAATCTGAGAATACTTACAACAATCACCAGACGCAATGTTTTAGATTCATAGGGTAGTGTTTCGCTTAGGACGCAGTACCCTAACAAACAACTGAGTACTGCTAATCCTAACACAATAACTGCAACTGTGTGCGATCTTTTCGGCATTGGCTGACAAGTAGTCTGCTTCAACGTAGACGATGATTGCCTTCGCCATGTATGTTCCTCTTTGTCGTACTCCATTGTGAATAGCTGCTATTATTGTAACTAAATCAAATTGATTAAATTTGCATTATTTTCAAACTAAATCCTTATCATTGATTTCAATAAAACTATTACAGGGTTACACGGCAATGAACAATATTATTAGAAACATAAACGTTTAATTACATCAGTGTATAAAGAGTCAAGATATAAACGATTGGCACTTCTAAATGCTTGTATAATAGCAAACAAAAACAAATTGGCAAGGATTCGCAATAATTTTTGTAATTGACATATGATTAATGACATTGACATTTGTTTACATGACGACGATGTAGCAGAGTAAAAATCAAAGAATAAATTAATCGGAATAGGTAAATTTAGTTTTTATAGAACGGTAAACTCGCTTTTGTAGATGTATAGCGGGAAAATGATTTACTGTTTTTTTTACATTAAGCTTATACTTTACAGTTAACGGGCATTGGGCACTGTTTACTGTTCTTTAATAAATACATTATTCATACAGTGAATTTGAATCACGGTTTAATAAAAAAAAATAAGAATGAATAAAATAATACTTTATTTCGATTAAATATATTTTAAACAACATTAACAAAGTGGACGTTAATTTGATTAGTCACAATAGATTAAGTTCTAAGAATTATTTAGTGTATGAGTATTTTTGGATCAATAAAATCAATTACTTACAAAAACAACACATATTTTGTAACATATTAAACAATTGTAAAGCATGATGATACTTATTTAACAAATACCAAAAAAGTAAATGCATATATTTATCACTTATCCTTAAATTCGACACAAAAATTAGTAAAAACGACTTATAGAGATATGACACAGTAAGAATAGTAAACACAGGTGTATTTTAGTTAAGAAAAATGCTTATAGGTCCTAGACCCAAACACATCACCTAAAATACAACCCTATAAACAATAGTGTATAATAATCATTAAAAATGACATCTTGTATACAATAGTATAAAATAAACATTAAAATAAAATAATATAACAGAGCTAAGAAAATGAGAAAAATCAGCCATCAACAAAATGTAAACATAATGTAATGAGAACAATTAAAGTATTAGTAAAGAAATTATTTTAAACCTGTGTCATACAGATATGTTAATAAAAAACAAAAAACATGCAAAAATTAGTATATAACAATATATCTAATTTTAATTCTTTGCTCCTTGGTCATTTGCTGTAAACGGATTATAGTCCTGAAGGCCCACTAGGTCAATTGACATGTCCCAAAGCTTTTTGGCATGCTCATCATTTAAAGCATTACGGTGTGGAGGGGTGGCAACACAGTCACTGGAAAATTTACAAAAATAAAACATACTAAACAGTAAAATTAGCTACTAATGTGATTTTCGCATCAACACAACTGTCAACTAAGCTTCAGTTAAAAAGGTATTTTCCTCTGGGAGCTAGTAGATAGGCTCGCTATACCACTGATTAAGGGTCTTGTTTTGAGCTTGAGAACCTAAAGCAAACCATGGGCCCCTGGACAGAAATTTAGGCAGGCCCAGTGCTGGCTTAAAATGGCAATGTAATAAATAACAAAATATGTATTTTTAATATCATATTTGTAAAATTCAACTAATACCTGTAGTATAATCCAGTTTCATTAGCACATTTCTCATCAACAGAGCAATATATTGTGGTTTGTGCGCCAAGTTCGGCAGATTTCATAAATGGTCCGACCAATACACCAAATAATGTTCTAGCACCCCTGAACATTGTTTCATTCATATGACGTCCGAGTTCAGTTTTGATCACGCCAGGGTGGAGACTGTATGTGTTAACTCCTTCTATATTATTTTCCTGTAATTTAACCAATAGTAGAAGGGAAGAGAATAATAGTAGTGTGAGAGCACTACATATTTTTTTTGCAAACAGTTTGATTAAGTAGAGCTGTCAAGCCAAAACTGTATAAAATAAAATCTGTGTTAATTGTGCACCTTCATTAAATTTTATAAGGATTAAGCAGATGGATTAAGGATTATTGACTAATCTGTGTAGTGTGTGAGGGCATAGATAATGTTAAAAATTCATTCATAGACAAGGACAATGATATTAGAAATACATATATTTGGCTTTTTTATGCATTGTCTAATTCAATTAAAAGGTGTTGCATGTACTAATGACTAAGTTTCGATGACTCATTGTGATGCTACACCTATATGTGTCATACAATAAATAAAATTATTCATAACATACTTTCAGTTTTGCTGCCAATTCCCTGGAGAATAGTACATTAGCAAGTTTACTTTGTGAATATGCCTCCATGGCACTGTATGGTCTCTTCTTATAGTTCACATCCTCAAAGTTAATGCCATATCCTGAAAAATTTATTGTTTAATTTGTTTTAATTCTCACTTGTCTTCATACTTTTTATCAGTCTACAAACATTTTATTTATTGGTTATAATGAAATTTGTGATGGAATTGACATGATTCTTTTTTGTTTGATGTAGAATAGTTGCCAATTAGAAAGTAACGAGTTTTTAAGTCGGTTTTTAATTTATTTTATCTAAATCACTTCATATCAAAACAATTCATTTTTGGACTTGAGATATGTAACTCTCCTCCATCACCACAAAATTTTGCATGTAAAATAAAATTTAGAGATTTATTACTTGTGTGAGCTTTGGATGAAACAGTCACTATTCTGGCTGGAGCACTGTTTCTTATGCGCGGCAGAAGCAGCATGGTCAAAAGAAAGTGACCTAAATGATTGGTACCAAATTGTGTTTCAAAACCATCTTCGGTTTCCCCCTTTGGACACATCATGACACCTGCATTGTTAACTAAGATGTTAACATGAGGTTCTGTGTCTAGCACTTTCTGGCTGAAATCGCGGACAGATTTCAAAGAAGATAAGTCACATTTCTCTAATACCAAAGTACCAGTTTCAGGTAAATCTTTACATTTTTCTTCTATTTCTTTCTTCGCTTCTTCACCTCTTTCCAAGCTTCGACATGCTAAAATTACTTTAGCACCTAAAATAAAATAGTAAGTATTATAGTAAATGTCATTTTAATTAAATTGGACATGAATTAAACAAAAAGTACCTCTCTTATAGAAATCTAACGCAGTTTCTTTTCCGATCCCTGTATTACTTCCCGTTATAACTGCAGTTTTCCCAATCAATTTAGCGGTACTCAAACATCTGCCACTAAAGAACGGCATTTTTATTCAGGCAAATAATATACTGTTTAAGGAAATACAGAAGACTTTATTAATGACAAAGGCTATTTATATAGATTTGAGTACCACATTCACAATGTTTCACAATGTTTTTTAAACAAGATGATTTGCCTGTTTGGTTTGGCGGTTACCGGTTA
>NW_013525024.1:1288293-1296478 GCF_000836215.1 Papilio polytes | reverse complement strand
CGTTTCTCGAAAATGACGTAACGACTCACGCCTAGTGACATGTGTCGAAGTCGAATTGTAACACAACACATGTCATTCGGACCGGACGCAACAGATGCAAAAACCTTTTAAAATACACTACGGTGCAAAGATATAGATTATGAAAAAAAAACTAATAAAATAAAACCCAAATCCAAGCAAAAATGTTCTAATCATATAACCACTGTAATTATAAATTACACTTACCTCTTAACACCGGGCTCACCCAGTTATTTCAGATTCTGCGTTAATTGAACCGTTTTTAATTAATCTAAAGTAATATCTCGCGAAAGATTTTAAAGTTCCGATTAATTAAGTCGAAATAACTTGAAAGGTGTTTTACTAGCCTCCGTTGTAAATAACATAGCCATGCTAATTGCTGCTGACGATGAACCAATATTTTTCATGCAAGATATGCAATAACTTCGAAAATTCAAATAACTATTGCAATATAAACGCATCTCATTTATTTAAAATCCCGTTGATATCAAAACGATTTCTTACAAAACACTAACAAGCAGGAGAAAATACCACATCCACACATATAAAAATAATAGAGCAAATAACTTTTTTCCTCGACTTTAATTTCTTTTTTAATATGCTTATGATGCTTATGCGAAGGATTATAGCGCAGACTCTTAAATTGATATGTGCCTTTGGCGGGTTTTTCACAAAAGAAAATAGCGGGAACTGTACAGTCAGCTGTAGCGAGTAGACCGCTGCGTCGAATGCCGCCACACCGGTCTGCGTTGGTCTCTGCTTCATTTGACTGAGGGCATTTCAAGTCCCAGTCTAAGAAACGGTTCAGTGGCTTTCCTAAAAAACGCAATTACCATCAATAGTAATTTGCGAAAATCGTTTTAAGCTTTACTTTATGTTGTCAAATACCCACATTATTCAATGACACTATATTTCGCAATTAAACAAAACTATAAAGAATAAAGAGTACTAGTAATGGTTAAAATTTTAGGATTTGTATTTGAATAAACTATAGTTGTTGTGTCTGTAAATTACTGTACCGTGAACAGTTCTATAGTGATAGGCTTGGAAGAGATCGCTGAATCCCAAGAATGCGTAGTCACCAGGTGTCTTGACCTGGTCTACTTCTTTGAATTGCTCCCGTATGTATTCGGCCTCATCTCTACTGTCGAGTATGGCGAGGTAGCCGCCTGCGGAGAGACAGGTGCCGTGCGCCTCGTGCCACGTCTGCGGCTCCGCATGGGTTATATAGCACGAACCGTTGTTACCCAATTTCCAACCTTGCATTTAGATATTTTAATTATTAGATTATCAATTAAATAAGTCATCGACAGTTGTAGGTATAGATCACATTGATTTTTTATTTTGATACCTTCATATCTACACATTATATCAGCATAATTATATGCAAAGATCGTTGATAAATGGCGTTAATTATCGAATCACACATGGTCTTCGATTTTACGATTCTAATAGTGCAATTTATTAGTTTGAAATATAAAAACACACACTAAGAGCAGTTCAATTTAATGCAAGAACTTACGTGAATCAAACGTATCACATTCTTGATAGTAAGAGACACGATTCGCCTTTGTTTTACATATAAACGGTAGTCGATTCGTGCAAGGGTTCACGTAGAATCTCCCATTTCTTCGCATTGCAACACATCTGCCACCACCGTGCACGGGTTGTTCCGATTCCCATAGTAAATCCAAAATGGAATCCCGCAACTTGCTACCTTGATACAAAATATAAGGTACCTAACTGCATTTTACAATAAAACACATAAAACCAAATTCGTACCCCAAAATAACAAAGTGATGAGTAATATGTATTGTTGACAGAGGGGCGTTTAAATTAAAGTTGGGCGTTTAAGTTGAATTCATTTCTCAAAATAATATCGTTGTGCACACACATCGCACATTCTGTTCATATAATATGAAAAATATTTATAACAAACCTTTTATTGTAACAAAATATCTTTCGGTGTAAAAGTCGTGTATACCGACGTAGACACCTTGATAATTGGTAAGTGCGGAGGCAATGAGGAGAGGCATCGCGTCAGCTTCGTCAAGGGTGTCTGGCACCATGAGGTGGGAACCTTCCGCCTCACAACGGATACGGGCGTTGCTCCAGCTCGCCGCTGAGTGAAGTTTGTAGAAGGAATTGAAAGCTTTTTCAAACCTAAAGTCTTCACGATATGCAGGGCGCTCTGAAACTGAGGTATCAAGGATGATGTATTTTATCTTAACTATAGATATATGGAAGAAAAATGTCTTGGTCTTTGTAACATTACAAACAACACATCTTCGAAACGCCAATAGTCTAATGGCTAAGGGTACTCTATACTAATATTATCAATAGGTAAGATCTGTATTTCTGTATATAAGTAGTAAAACCAAACACGACTGGACCAATTTCACCATTAGGAAGCTACACTATCAGATTATCAAAGAGTAACATGAACTATATTTAATACTAGTTTTTTTTTTTATTCCGACCGGACGAATTTGCTTCAAGTTGCTGTTTATGGACTTCGACTGTTGTTGTTAAAGACATTCTGACGCAAGATTTAAGCTTATTTGGGTTAAAAGACATGTTCAAACATACCACTAAGTTTTATCACACTTAGTAATTCCAGACCATACAGTATTGTAGGGAATAAATATTTCATTGTAATTCATTGCGTTTCAATTATTGCGTTGACTTACGACTCATTGATTACATTTCATCAATGATGGCCGCTGGGCTACGAAGCGGAAAATTGAAAAAAAAAAAACAATTTCATTACTTAATTTATTTTATTGTGCCTACACTGATTGAAATTTATATTACAGGGCAAAAGGATATAAACACTATTTGCAAGAATAAGTTAAATGTGAATTGGATTTTTAATAAATAAAAAATCTATTTACCTAATCCGTTTACCTTGATTTTTGTTGCGATTTTACAAATATTAAACACTTTTTAAAAGCTACTAAATATAAAAATCAGACCAAATATTATTATAAAAGTTACACATGTTTAGAATAAAATGAATTTGAATTCCATCTTAAAATTCATTGTCTACTAAAGTTAGAGGAAATAAACTGTTCACACATTCTGATACCCACAGATGGAGATTTTTTAATTAGTAGCACAAATATATATGAAATGCCTTTGATTCATTGTTTATGCTTCAAAATATTAAGGGCCCGTCCCATCACTGGCTGATAAAGACTCAGATAGCTTAAAAATTAGGTCACTGTCAGATAAGGGAACAAAACGGATATTTCCATCATATATTTTACATGTTGGATTGTTATCAGATAATCAACAATTTGGTGGGACAGGCCGTTAATCTATAAATAAAATACTTTTTTATTACTATTTGTGAGAGCACTGATTGTTTTTATTTTTTTTTTCTTATGAATTCCAATAAATGCTAATTCATAATAATAAAACATAATTTATGTATAAATAACAATAGCATTATAATACATTTCATATACACACATACTTAACTTAAAACTTCAACAAAAATGATCAACAATTTTTTTTTCAGATATTACATATCTTACATTGACTAGGTGTATAAAATTTTCCTAAAAATTTCATATGAGGCATTTATAATGCCCCAACTTAAAAATGCTCGCGATATATTAAGGAGGGCACCATGATAGAAATTGGCAAATTTTGATCCTCTCTTATGTAGAATATATTTGAACTCGTATATAATAGTTCGATGCGGACCACCTAGTTCACATTGCATTGCTATTTTTATAACATTCAAGGGATAAAACAATGTACTAAGGAATGCACCAATCGAAGCTCCAGCTAAGAAATTTTGTAGACTTTCATACACAATATACTCTTGTTTCGGCATCCTCAATTGTACTTCATCTCTAATGATAAAGAACAAGGCATTGGAAGGTCCATTCCTGATGAGAATTGGCACAAGCCCTCTATAAAATTCCTTAATACCATAATATTTGGCAATATGGCGACTTGCATGAGCAGTATTTTTGAATTCCTTATGGAATTTGGGATGAATAAGTAAAGTTTGTAGTCTCTCGAATGGCATAAGTGTTGCTTCGAAGCAACCTGCCACCACTCCTGCTATAGATTTGGCAACATAAGGGTTGACTTTGTAATTTAGCAAGGGTTGAAGGCACTCATCGTACACACCAAACATAAGTGACATAGAGATTGACCTCTGCAACAGCGGGGGAAGCATTCCCCGGTATAAATATGTTAATCCCTCTTTTTGCAATTGATTTAATGCTAATGTTGCTTCCACTCCGTGCATCATCTGTAAATATTTTTTTTTATAAAATCATAATAAATCATACACTAAATGTAATTGTTATAAAAAGTAACTTATTAATATTGTTTACATGTGTGTAATATGAATCATAACTTAATGAATTAAATTTAAGTTTATTTGTTATCTATAGGCACATATACAATATTTGTTCAAATATTTATGCAGTTTTTAAGCATATAGTTTGTCTAAATAGTATGTTCTTTTAATTACCTGTCTAAATATAAGTTTATTGAGTGGATAGCTTATCAGGATATTGCAAAAAGCTGACCCTCCACCACAAGCAAACTCCTTCCAATGTCTACTGGTATCCTTCTCTGTAGCCGACATTGTGATGCTGCCCTCAACAAGACAGCTTCTTTCTAAAAGCTGTGTTTCATTCATAGCCTTATATTGGATTTCTTAAGACATTTACTAACTTGTACATCCTGAAACAAAGATATCTTACTATTATACTGAAAGGTTTTTTTTGTATTTATCAATAAGATTTATGAGGTGACTGACATAAACATATTGCAGTGAAATTTAATAAAACCAATTTGATTAAATATATACTCCAAATATATGAAAAATGTACTAAATACTTGTTATTCAAAAAATTAAGATACTAAAGACTAATGTTTAGTAATTATTATAGAAAATGAGTTTTCAGAATTCATCCAATAACAAATAACCCTCTATATTGTTATCTTACATCATTAAATGGAATTATCTCTCTTTGTAAATATTTGTAACATATGTCAACA
The DNA here is from genome assembly GCF_000836215.1 of Papilio polytes. NCBI lineage: Eukaryota > Metazoa > Arthropoda > Insecta > Lepidoptera > Papilionidae > Papilio > Papilio polytes. The sequence continues at coordinate 1,291,432 of NW_013525024.1, read as the reverse complement.
CAAAGTGACCTAATTTTTCTATATTACATGAAAAGCATGCTGAAATTCACTTCTTTAAAAATGTTATATTTTTAGAAACAAGGTATACAAAAATAAAAGAATTTTCAGATTCTCATTTGTAGTCAAAATCATAAATTAAAAGTGCAATGAATTTTACTGTATGGCCTTGGCTTCTACGTTAATATTTAATGAAAGTTACCTCCACTTACCTAGGAGCCTAGGTGTACGTAACACTATAGGCGTTAATTGGACATTTTTAATTAAAAGACATTTGTCTTGTTTCCAACTTTCCCATGAATAAATAGAGTCAAATTAAAAATAATGTAACTTATTTACAACATAATTCAAAACAAACATTATATTTTAACTTAATAAAAAACAACGAACTTTTCATTTTCCATTTCCTTCAAGTGCAAAAAATGTGTGACAGAAAGTTTTCTGAGAATGACATGTTGTGGTTTTCTTTCATCCAAAAATCAGGCAAAGATCAATGTCGTAAGGCTTTGGCATTTTTATTTGGTTAACATTATTTTTTCGGAAAATTAATACCTATGTATTTTGGGTGTCAGATTGGGAGATTAGTTTTCTCATATAGTTTCTAATTATTATACAAAAAAGAGCTACTTCAAACGAGAATGAGATAGGACGAAGATACTATCGCTGTGATAATGGCAATTGAAAAAAAAAATGTCAGTGTTAAATGTCAATATTGACACTGACAAGACATTTTGTAAATTGTTTTGTCACAAAGCGTCAGTTTATTATGTTAAAATTACATATTTACTAATACCTTATGAAAATAAATAAAGGTATTGGTGTTAAAGGCAGCCTAAAGCCGTTGTTTTCAATTTAGTACGCTATGGCGGCTTTACTTAAGAAAAGAGCTTTAGCGGAATATAATAAATCATTCCAGGTACATAGGTTATGATTAATCCCAATACTGTATTCTGAGGCCCATTTGAAATGTTTGATATTCTACTTACGTTTTGATTCATCACATTTATTTTATTTAGGATGGTCCATCTTCAAAAAAGCTGCATTTAGCTAAGAAACCATTAATTGGCAGTTCTGCAGCAGCTTTTGTAGGACTTTTGGAAAAATGCAAATCAAGCGAGGAAGCGCTTCAATTACTGCTAAGAATATCGGATTGTTTACAATTTCAAGAGTCCGATGTCGAAGAAGCGATCAAAAAGCTTTCAGAACATTTTCAATCTGAAGAGGAATCTGTTGTTAGAGTTAAAATATTGTGGTTATTTTGCGACATAGGCCTGGAATGTCCAGGTGCCAACTTGAACAATTTAATTGAAGAAACAATACATTTAATTAAAAATGAAACATCACACAAGGCAAGTATTTATATGAAGTGTTATTGCAATAAGTTTGCACACATATCATCACTGGTAAACCTAGTCTTGGTGTTCATTTTTCAATTTTTTTGTGCATAAAGTGTAAAGTAAATAATAAATAAAGTATTATCTTCTCAATCAACTATATATTCGATATTTCTATGGTATTTAGTGATTACTGCTTATAAGTTTTATAGAAAGAGTTTCTAATAGGATTTAAATGTTTATTTCCAGGTTATAGCTCAAGGTATAGCAACATTATTAAAACTAGGCACAAAGTTGAATGATGACAAGATTTTGATGATGCGTCTAGTAAATGTTGCAAAAGACAATCTAAAAGACACAAGTCACTCAGTGAAGTGCAGATGTTTGCAGCTCATCAGCGAACTCTACCCTATCTATCCAGAGTCAGATAGAACTAAAGATATGACAACAGAAGCTGATGCTATTGTCAAATTGTTGGGTGATTACTCTAATGCTGAGGTAAATGTACAAATATAGACTCATTTTATCTCCCAATATATAGAAAACTATTGTTTTCACTAATTACTCTTTCCCCATGGATCTAAAAAAACGAAGGAGCCTATGTTATTCCAGAAAATCCTTTACATTTTAATCCAATTTAATGAAGATCCATTTACTTTAGGCTATAAATTCTAAGAAACATCCATTTATCCATCTAAATTTCACGTTTATTATATGCATAAGAATGAAATCAAATTGCAATATTCAAATTTCTTAGTGTGATCAATGATGATTTTTTTCTTAGAAAATACAATATGTTCATAGTTACTGTAAACATCCATTATTTTAGTAATCCTATTAATAATTAACATTTTGTTTTAGGATGCAAGAGTGAGATGTGAGGCATTCCAGTCTCTTCTAACATTACATGAGCGAGGTCAGACTTTAAATGCCTCATTATATGAACATGTTTGTGAATCATTGTCTGATGATTATGAAATTGTACGAGAAGTAGCTCTCAAGCTCCTTTGGCTGCTGGGAAATAAATATCCAGAGAAGTAAGTATAGAGTTTTATTTTAAACGGCATTTGATTAATGCTTTTAATTTATCAGCACATAAGATGTAGTCAATGACATAAATGATTTTTTTGTTTTTGGGTGTATATTGTCTTTTAGAGAAAATCCATATCTTGTCTCTTTGTCTCTTACAGCCTTAAAAATAAACGCGGTATTTTAAACTTAGGAATAAATTGAGTATAAGCAAAATTTGTACTAATATATGCTTATAACAGTACAGATTTAAACTATCTAAAGACCTAACCAGGTTTATGGAATGTCTACTAGTATCTTATTGCAAAATACTTTAGATTCAGGAAAAGCTGTATTTTATATGTTTGTTGCATATTTTGTTCAGTACAATAACTCTACCGGACGGTGAGACGACAATGCGTCTTGTGGACGACGCGTTCGTCCGCATCTGTTCGGCTGTGAACGACCTGTGCATGCAGGTGCGCGCGCTCGCCTGCTCCCTGCTCGGCACCACGCGCAACGTCTCCGACCGCTTCCTGCTGCAGACGCTGGATAAACAACTCATGAGTAATATGAAGGTTTGTAACAGTTTACACATGATAGTTACAGCTTTAATTTAATTGTAACAACATAATATATTTCAACAATCATATTACTCCCGCCAGAATGGCGCGCTTCCTCTCTATCTCTGTCTCTTAGTGCCTCTCCATTAACCCTTTTCTTGGTAGTGTAACTGTAGAGATACATAATTTTTTTTTCTAAACATTTTGGGTCATCAAGGTTAAGTGCTATGAATATTA
>NW_013525024.1:1285139-1287368 GCF_000836215.1 Papilio polytes | reverse complement strand
TCTTAGTTTGTAGAGCATAACTAAATATTTTTCGCATCTGAACCTACCGACAATGTTTGAAATTGCTTAGATATCATTACGATAGTGTGAGATTTCGATGAACATATACGAAAAAGTAAATGTATGTAGAGGTGCGCACGGCGGCGGTGGAGGCGGTGTGCCAGCTGTCGCAGGAGAGCGCGATGTTCGCGACCACGTCGCTGGACTTCCTCGTGGACATGTTCAACGACGAGATCGAGGACGTGCGCGTGCGCGCCATCAACAGCCTCACCAAGATGTCGCACCACATCGTCCTGAGAGAGGACCAGCTGGAGATCATTCTAGGCGCTCTAGAGGTACATTGGACAAATTATATACCATGCTTCATAGTTAAATTTGATAAAAACATTTTCAACTGCTCTCTGTTTAATTTTCACAGGACTTTTCAATGGATGTCAGAGAAGGTCTGCACAGGATGCTGGGATCTTGCACAGTCGCATCTAAAACGTGTCTAGAAATGTGTATCGATAAAATATTAGAGAATCTCAAGAGATATCCTCAGGTAAAACATAAATATGATACAGTACAAGAAATAAAATAAAATAAAAATTTAATTATTGAAGATAGAAAATCGCGTAAATTTGTATTCTAGTAACTTAAGTTCGAATTCTCGTAATTATACTTAGAGTTCGCGTAATCAGACTTTGGGTTCGAATTATTTCGGGTATGCGTAATATAACTTCGTGTGCGTATAATTTAGGGTAAGCGTAATTTAACTTTGGCTTCGCGTAATTATACTTCGGGTTCACGTAATTCTATATCGGGTATGCTTATTTTGACTTCGGCTTTAAGTCCGGGGCTGCGTGTTGCAGGACAAGCGGTCGACGTTCCGTTGCGTGCAGCGCATGGGCAGCGCGCACGCGGCGCTGGTGCTGCCGCTGGCCACGCGCCTGCTCGCGGTGCATCCCTTCTTCGACATGCCGGAGCCGGATGTGGAGGATCCGGCTTGTATCCTTTTATATAATAATATTATTTTAACAAGTGATTAACAATAAAACCAACTATTTTGCAAATTGAGACTTTTCTTTGAAACCGCTTTCTATGGATCCAATATTAGTTGAATCTTGTATTACTTTTAGATATGTTTGAACTTGTAGATAGTTTCTTTAACGGTATGAACCAGACATGTGCATCCTGATCCTGGTGCTGAACGCGGCGCAGCACTGCACCACCATGCTGCCGCTGTTCGAGGAGCACACCATCAAGCACTACACCTACCTCAGGGACACCATGCCGCACCTCGTGCCGCATCTGCCCATCGGTCAGTACACCATACATTATATTTCAAATAATCATTCCTTAATAAATTTATATTTGAAACTAGCTGTCATCCGGAATAAAAATGCTTGTTTAATAGTCTATATGTTTTTCTAGACTATTTTCTACATCTATGCTAAATTTCAGCAAAATCCTTTTAGCCATTCTGGAAATATGTACTAACCAAACATCCATCCTTCTAAACTAAAAAACTACTGGGCCGATTTTAAATTATTTGACTAGTAAATATTGTGGACTATGTCAGTGAGTAACAGTCTACACGTTTTATTTCACGCGAGCAATAGCAAGTTTATAACATTGGTATAGAAGCGAGAACTGAATCAGGAGCCTAAAACGGAGGTCCGTGGTCTCTGCCTACCCCCATGTGTTACAGGCGAGTCGCAGATATCTCGCAGCGACCGCAGCGAGCCGCTGGACGACAGCGCGGTGCGCCGCTTCTTCGACACCGTGCTGCAGCACATCGACAACTCCGCGCTCTCCGCCGCGCTGCGCCTCAACATGCTGCGCTCCGCGGAGGACCAGCTCAATAAGTACAGTATCTCATCTATCAATACATCTCACATAACCTCTCAGTGACAGTGACATTTCAGTTTGACAGATGTCAATTTCTATGATTCAATTAGAAACTAAAATGACATACCGGTTCTTTATTGCCACAGATAATTACCCACGAATGCACCAGAATTATGTTTTTTATTGAAATATAAACTAGTCCTTGATCACGGTCCTACCTGATAGGTTATGTTAGTGATTAAGAATTTTCCCATTTGTAATGGGGAGAAAACTGGCAACTTGAAATGGGCGCTCGTGGTAACTGTTCTTTTCGTGGTCGTTATTTTATTTGACACAAATAAATTATAGGACATGTATAGTGACAAAAAAGAAATATTTCTCCTTATTGAGTGTAAAACT
>NW_013525024.1:1274775-1282959 GCF_000836215.1 Papilio polytes | reverse complement strand
TGTATTTTGCACTCAACATCTATACAATTAATAAAACTCGAATGTCTGTATATAATACTAGCATGAGCGCGACTTTTTCCGCTCGAAAATAAAAAAAAACTGTAGCCTGTGTTACTTACTGATATTGGTGCTTTTTAATGGTTAAAGAATTCTTGAAATCGGTCCAGCAGTTTTTAAATTATTTCAATACATACAAAAATACAAATCTTTCTTATTTATACTAGTATAGATTTAGGAAAAAAATTAATAAATCCTCACAATATTATATATTTGCGTTGCTTATACTGACCCAATTTGTAAAATTATAGGCTGCCTGTTTGTCTGTCTGCAAGGCAATGTTTATTCAGGGTAATCTCTAGGAAAATTAAGCTGATATTGACATTGAAGAAAAAGTAACTGGTTGGGTAATAAATATATTACTATATCCGCGCTGATAAAATCACAGGTGACCATGTGAGTATATAAATATATTACGGATTGTTTCAGACGACGACGGTACACAGAACGTGCGTTTACTAACAAAAGTGTTGATATCGCACGGCGTGTGGACGGAGCCGTGCGGCGTGGACATCTCCATCTGCCTGGCGGTGGAGGAGCCGAGCAGCCGGGAGCCCGCCGCGCTCGTGGAGCTGTGCCGCCCCGTGCGCGTCACGGTCGCACCCAAACCCATCAAGAGAGGCATATAGAACATAAAGCCGGAAATACACATGCTAATAACATGAACCATACGAGCATAATGGGTATATACATGCCAGTAAAATATCAACGAACGCAAGTAACGAGACATGTGTAGCTTCAAACCCTCCCTAGACCATCCGCTCCTTTATATGCATATAGCTATCATAAAAAAATGTTGTGCTAGCACAAGATACTGGCATATAAGATATAGTTCACAAATGCCTATAGCTGGTCTATGGCTGGCAGTAACAGACATCCAAGTGTGCCAGCTACACTGATGTTTGGCACATATGAATTTCCGTATTTTTGTCAAGGTAAAAATACCTGTTTAATATTTGATTCTCACATTTAATATCAGACATAAACAGAATTGACTATGTTCGAAGAGAATTGTCTGGTTTGATACTTCATATATTTTTCAGTGTTTACACTAAAAATATAGGCATACAAGTTATTTTATTTATTTGTATGTGTTGTATATACGATTAAGGTATACAAATAAACTAAGATTAAACATCCGAGACTTATTTATTATTTCTACTATATGTTATTTGCACATAAAAGCAATACTTTATTCATTCCAAAAACATCTTGGTTAAAATATTATGAATATACACTTTTCTTAATTCATAATTATGTTTAGATTATCAGATTAAAAAAACCATCCTTTCCACATATATTTATTTACAGCTATTCATGTATACATTTTTTTTTGTACATTTCTTTTTTAGGAATTACACATTATATATGATTAATAAGCGGAATATTTTTTGAATATGAATAAAATTTTTATGTTAACATGTAATAAGAAATTGAATAGTTGATGTCGTTTATCGCAGAAAACTAATGAATAAATCTTTATAATTTCTTATTGTTTATTACAGTAGTAGTAATGATAGCAATGTGAGTATAAAATTGATTATTACTTGTTAATACATTGACTGATTTTCTCTTATAAAAGTGAACTTGTCGGGTGAGGGTTTATTCTGTATCACATTTTTGACTTTCTTGTTTATCTATATCCAGTAGTTCTAAGCGTGCAGTGCAGTGGTAGATGAGCTGCTTAACACCTGACATCCATGTGCATACCGCACTTACATGATCAACCATTAATGATTTATGGATTTCATCAGCTTTAGCTGGCTGATCATCTCGAAGAGCTGTAAAATAATTTCATTAAAATTTTAATATAAACTAGTCTTGTGTTAAAATTGAAAAATATATAATTAAATGAATGGACAAACTCAAGTTGCCATGTTTTAATATTGGCTCCTAACAGAGCAAACTGATCAGGCCAAGGCTGTCACAAATTGTATGTAAATGAGAGTCACAATAAAGTAATATTTATATATCTTACCATATGCCAGTTCTTTCATCTGAACTTGAATGCTTTTATTTAGTTTTCCATTTAACCACATATCTTCCATAACATTTATTCTCTTTTTAACATCGTTTCCTTTCGAACCCAAGTCACCACTATCAACAAATCGCAATAAAATATCTTTAACTTCCTTGAGTGTACTTTCACTATCAATTTCAATATCTTTATCATTTCTATTAATTTGTATGCTTTGTGTTGGGCTTGGTTGTGCCATTGGGACAGGCATAGGAAGTAAATTTGCTGGAGGACTAGACACTGGTGTCGACCCAGTACCAGATAGTGGAAAGGCGACTCGTTTGTTAAGAAAATTGCGTGGCCTATTAGGTGTCGTTTGTTGAGCGCTATACGAAAACTGGGGTGGATCATTCCAGCCAGGATCAAAAGGCACTAGAAAATAATGCAATAGTTAACGTTGATTCTCCAGATGTTAACATTGATTATTAAAAGGCAAACACTACTCACCTTTAGTGCCGTGAACAGGTGTATCACACTTATCCATTTTATTCTAAAATTCTTTTTTAATGGCAAAAAAAACTATGTCTTATGCTAAGATATACTATTCTTAGCTTGTACTTCTTAGCTAATGTCTAATTCCTACAAGAAATTACGAAATACATAATTTCATTAAATTGATAAACACAGCTGTTTTGCTGTTTTGTCACTTTTGGCAAAGAGTATAATGCTCGGAACACATTTTTCACTTTTAGGATCGCTTTATGTTGGTTGTTTCTCTGTGCTTTTACCTAATCTGTCATCTTGTTGTCAGATATGTCAAATTAATGTCAGCTGTCATTTGCACAAGCACTAGAAAATCGGTGTTCTTCGGTTATTGCTATTTAGTTAATCAAAAACGCGATGGGGTTTTATACAACTTTCAATGTAATTTTTAAATCAAAAATGCAAATAATCCTACTATTCGTTTCTGTATATATGGTTCAAATTTCTAGCGGTAAGTACATCCCTGCAAGTCCATTGTTTATCCGCAACATCTTAACACTTACGTGGCCTTATGATATGGGTGGATATTTATTATTAAAAAATATTTTATGACTAAAATGTAGTTGCTTATTCATTAAATTGTCACAATTTAATCTTTTCTAGCTTCTAAAGCCGAATTTGTAACGTGTGGAACTATTTTAAAATTAGTAAACACAGACTTAAAGTTGCGGCTTCATTCCCACGATGTTAAATACGGTTCGGGATCAGGGCAGCAGTCGGTGACTGCAGTTGATGTGTCGGATGATAATAATAGCCACTGGCTTATCAAGCCTATCTCGGGGGAGACTTGTAAACGAGGGTAAGTGTAATTGGAAGAATTGTATAGTTTAAGTTTATAGATATCCCAATGCCAAACACTATTTATGGCAACCATGACATATTATTATCATAATTTTCTTTTCAGAGCGCCAATAAAGTGCAATACAAACATTCGTCTCCAGCACATTTCTACTAAGAAGAACTTACACTCCCACTACTTCTCTTCACCACTGTCTGGAAATCAAGAAGTTTCATGTTATGGTGATGATGATGGTGAAGGAGACTCTGGAGATAACTGGACTGTAGTCTGCAACAATGACTACTGGAGGAGAGATACACCTGTGAAACTAAAACATGTTGATACAGCAGTGTAAGTTATTAATTAAATATGTTTTTACCTATTGTGAAATTTATGGTAGCTCTATGGTTCTAAATAAGAGAGCCTTATGACTACTGGCTAATAAAGGTTGCATTAAAAATTCTCTAAAACTAATTCTATAGCTGGGCTATTTGTTTCCATATATGACTTTCTTTATGTATTTTTTTCAGATACCTTGCTGGATCTGGGCGAACATTTGGACGTCCAATAAGTGGTCAGGGAGAGATAGTTGGTGTCAGTTCACAGTATGGTACATACACAGACTGGCAGGCTAAGGAGGGACTATTTGTTCATCCTGGTGATTTATTGCCACACCAGAATGCTATTCATACAGAATTATAAATATATTTTAGTGTAATTTTATTTAAGTTTGACACTAATGTGTAATTGCAGTTTCAAAGTGCATAGACAATTTGTGATTTATGTTATCTCTTCACCTTTGTGTACTGCTATGGAAGAAGATTGATAACAATTATACCTTCTGATACATCTGCACAAACTAGAAACATCTTATAAGATTACAAATAAATTATTTTTCAATGAGGAAGTTGTGTGATGAGAAATAAAGTTTCTTTTTTATATTATTCCATTTATTGAAAATATGACCTTCTATACCTGTTAAAAAAAGCAATAATATGACATTAAAATAAAATTCCTTACCAAAGAATATGTTTTTAGATCAAATATATTAAAAAATAAAAAAAAAATCGTTTTATTGTACTAAATCTTTATTGTTAAATGTTCATCATAGTAGTCCCTGTTAAAGGGAACTGTAACAAAATTTCGAATGTTGACAATTTTCAGTGCTTCAAGTTAGCATAGAGTTTGTAATAATACTGATTTTGAGCATTTGACTATTACTATTCCTTCTACATCTTTATAGAGAAATCTTATGTTTTTCCACAAAATAAAGGTTTAAAATGTTACAAAACATGCAAATATGTCTCTATGTTTTAAAGCACGGAAAACAACTAATAAAAAATTTAAATTTTAAAATCAAATTACAAAACTAAATAATTCTAAATGATTACAAATCAACTATATTATCATATAACCAGAGTCTGTCTCGGTTTAAGGGAATTTCCTCTTTTTCTAGGTCAGGTAATAAATCAATAAAACTTAAAACAATTCCAGAATAAAAAGGGCTGGTTTCTTATCTTAGGAAAGCTTTGGAGGCAAGCATACATTTAATTTACTGTGTTAACTTTAATTTATAATTAACAATTTCTTAAAAAGTATATTTTGAATCCTGTATATGTTTAAAAGGGCAATATAGTAACAAAAGTATTCTTCAATACTTATAAATTCGTAACTAAACTAAAATTCACAAATGACCACATAAATTAAAATAAAACTGAAAAACTGACACACACTTGTTTTGCATTTTAGAATATAATGCCAATTATAAAAATATATTAAAGATAAAAAAATAGTTTTTATTTTTCCCAATTATCCCAATAGTTGACATATATTATTATACCAAAAGTTGACAGAGGGTAATTTAATAGTTTTTGCGATAAAAAGAAGTCCATAGCACACATTAAAAAAAAAACAAAAACTAATTTATTGCCTATAATGTTGCAACAATGATAGGACGCTTTGAGAAACCCAATAATTTAAAAAAAAAACTATAAATATAATGTTTTGGGCTTTTGTCTGCAGACTTACTATGAAATTTAATTTAGTAAATTATTTAAAAACGAGGCTTATCCAATTGTACTGCAATTCATTATAACATTGTTAAGAATTCAAAGTTTCATCTAACAAAATGTCAACTGAATTTTTAAGTCTCTAAAGAAGGTTATCAATTTGTCCAATAAACGCGTCCCGAATAAATATTAGTTTATTTTCTACAATTATTTACTAATATAATAAATATTAGTTATTTAAGAAAGGCAGGTCCAGTATAAACTATTACATATATTATTTTAAAATACTCCTTTGGTACAATTATAATTATATAATCGTTTTTTTTTATTTAGTTTTAGAAAAAAGAAAATACTGCCACAAAAGTTAAGATAAGACACGAGTTGTATAAGAAAAGATATATATATTTTAAATTAAGTATCGGCTAACAACACATGTGATGTTTTCATTTGAAAGATTTGCTTATAAGAGTGCGCATACCTTCGAACTATACTATCGCACAGTTTAGTCTCGCTTTGATTCCTATGAGCTTACATGGAGGTGCATACTACTCGATTTTTAGTTGTGCAACTACAGTTGTATTGCTGCTAAAAAGTAGACTCGCACAACAGTTGTGCGATAGTTTAGTCACGGGTGTGCGCCAGCTCTAAATGTGTTTTTGATTAATGTGCAAGGAAATGAACAGTTTTGGCCAAAATTGACTATAATGAAATATGCTTTATGCACAGTTATTAATTTTAATATGAACACTTTTTAATAATTTACTTGCAAATGTACAGCACAGCTGTTATCAAACAATCTGAGCCAAATTATATTCCGGTAGCAGATATCAAAACATACTAATTTTATTTTTTTATATATTATTTTATTTACCTGTACCATCGTTAAAATACACTCATTATCAATGTACCATAGAGTTCACAAACTGTACTTTTACTGTAAAATTTAACTGTCAAAATACTAATATTGAAAAACATCTGTTTTTTTTAACAATAATAAACGAGTTGTCGAAATTTTTACACAAGCGTTTCAACAAATCCCTCTATCAATCCAATACGAGCAGGTAATTTAAATGAATTCACTGATTCACCTTTACTATTTGAAGATTGTCCAATTATCTTCAAAACCATGCACATCCCTAGTAACAATCGTCCATTGCCGACTAAACTAAAAACATTAAATTTGTACATTCAGATTTCATTTTCCGCAAAATTGTCATAAAAAAGGTATACTAGGGACCTTATACCAAAACTGGTGAATAAAAGATCCTGATTAATATAAAAATCAAGTCACTAACAGAGTTTCGTGGAGAGAACGCTGTTTATTTTCTCTAAAGCGTACGTGAGGTTTGTGTAGAGTTTCTTGTCGCAGCCATGCTCTTCTATGGTGCTGAACCTGAATGTACGGAAGTTCTTCTCCACATCGATGTAAGTGACGGCCTGCATCAGCGGGCAGAGTATTATCTTCGTGTGATCTTGGAAGTTGATCTGAAAAGAATCATAAATAACTATTGGTTAATTTTTAATTTAAAAACAACTGGACCACAGGAAATGTTTCATCTTTGGAATATGGAAAGAATTACGTAAATCGGTACCAAGAATGGTGTTCGAGGTAACAAACAGACGATTTGGGAACCTCCTCTCTTATATTTCGGTTAACTTAGCCTGTTTAAATGGATAGGATATAAATCATGGTATTTTTTGTTTGATTTCGCCATTTTGGCGCTGACAGATTCGGTATGCACTCGTAGTATGAGTTATAAAGAATAACTAACATCGAAGGGCGGGTTTAAATCGGCAAGAAACACTCAAACCTATCCATTGAATAGACATCAGTGGCCTTGTACACTATAATTAGTGGAAATCTTACCTGCAGTGTACCGTTGGTGAGGTACATGATAACAGCAAGCGTGGTGCGGAACCACTGGTGCAGATGCGGCAGTCGCGACAGGCCGTCACTCTCGCGCACTTGTACTGACGCTCCTGTAAACGGTTAAGCCATTCTTAAAGTGATCTAAACTTCGAGGGGTCAGGAAACTCGCAGGAGGAAATTTTTAACCGATTTTGTATGTTCTAGCCCTTATATTCGCTTATGTGTGAACAACAATAATGATTTGACAAAATTAACAACATATTTTAATGAATTCTACAACACAGATTTTAAAAAATCACTCAATTATCCTTGCACTCAACCTGATATCGTAAAATGATTAAGTGGGTTATAAGGGCAACAGTTCGGGAACTTTTGTGTAGTGATTTTTGATTTAATTAAATAAAAAATGTCACCTTATAATATGTAAAACAACAAAGATGTAACAAATAGCAATAAAAATGGTTAAAAAGTGCTGCTCACCCGCTTTCATAAGGTGTTCAGTCATATATCTGCGGAAGTATGAGAGTAGTTTCATCTTCTTGTCGAGCTCCGCCGGGTAGTCAGTCATCGTCATATATTTTTCGCTGCTATGCCGGTCAATGTAATGCACATTCCTATAATATAAATACCAAAAAAATATTTAAACGGATATAATTGTACAAGTGTATTTTTTATAATATAGTATTTACATCGTATTTACATATCGATTAATACTGCATTATTTACATTAGTAATTTCGGTAGTTTTTCAACATTGGACTCTCACTGTCTAACACATATACAGAACATTATTTCACAGTATTTCTTGTGTCTATATTTTGTCATATTAATAATAAGATATGTTAGTATATTTTGTAGTTGTGTTTCGACAGTGGAAGCCTGCGGTGACAGTAGAGTACTAACACTCCGTTGGCGAGCATGATGAGCTTGGTGGTGTCGTTGAACATGACACCGACGCTCTCGTCGCAGAG
>NW_013525024.1:1247641-1273950 GCF_000836215.1 Papilio polytes | reverse complement strand
CGATCATCGACGTCGCCGGCTTCCTCAACGTTGTTGGTACCCTGGTCGTATAACGTTGAATGATGTTACACAAAATTTTAAGCTGCTGTTCTAGCTGTCGACCGTGATTCCGTCCGCGGGTTTAAAAAGGAATCAATTAGCCGTGTATATGTTTTTTGAGACTATGTTCTACATCTATACCAAATTTCTGATGCGAGTAGCAGTTTTTGAAATACATAGTAGCAAACATCCATTCATCCATCTAAACTTTCGCATCTATAAAACGTAGAACGTTGTAACATATACACAACTAACGATTTCATGTTTCCCCTTTAATCCAACAAAGAACTAGATTCGACCATCACTCCCTGTTTGTATTATCATCATCGAAGGTTTTTAAAATTGATAAACAACAATCGCAAGTATCTATATTTTAAACGTCATTGACTTGGGGAATGGAGTGTGCAAATCACTTGTTTACAAAATATGCTAATTATCGTAAAACATACATCATTTTTTATCTGACTTGACTTCGGAACATTTTCGTTATTTTTAAAATATCTTGTTATGCTAATTGGATTTCAAGTTTGATTACAAAGTTGTGATTTAGATTTGAAACGACTTAGACACCGTAAGTACTTGCGTACTTTTTTACCTATACTTCCTTCAATAATAAAATTTTCATCATCATCATCCTTCTTATCCTACTCCCGTAGGATCGGCGCAACGGGTTTTATAATCAAAAGTTATACTAATTTATTACTAGCTTTCGCCCGCGACACCGTCCGCGCGGAATTAAAAAAAAAACAAATGCAAGTGGCCTATGTGTTCTTCCAGACTATCCTTTACATCTATGCCAAATTTCAACGAAATCCGTTCAACCGTTTAGGCTACAAACTCTAGCAAATCCATCCATCTAAACTTTCGCATTTATAATATTAGTATGACTAGTCTCAAAACTTTGTAGTTACTATTGTTTTTTCTTTACCACAGAATAGTTGAGAAAATTAAGGCAATAATGGAATTAATTTAAAAAAAAGGACTACATAGAATAGACAATCTTTTTTCCTCATATGACTGACTTCCTTAATTATTGTAAGCTTGTAAGTCTAATTAGTTTACACAATTTAAAACATCTAATGAAAACAACCACAACAAAAAATCAACAGAAGATTTCACATATTAAACACAATGAATATGGCTTATTTTCAGTTTAACTGAGAAACAAACATGGTTAGTTTCACACATGAAAACTTCAAAGTAAAATGAACAAATATGTTTGACATTAACTGTCCCAAGCAGATTTGAATAGAAGCTCACATTGAGTTCCATCACCATATTACCACAAGTGTTGGATATAACCACCTGTAACGCATCTTGAGTGTATTTTCGTTGACTACGGCCTGAGCCAAGCGAGTACCAAATGTTTGCCATGGGCCCGCACAACAAGTATGCAGCGCTAGATATATCCCCTCACTAGTTGGCAACAAAAAGGTGCATTATTATCATTTTGATAACCCTAATATTATTCAACATTTATATGCTCATACAAAATTATTTTGTCATACATGTAAATAACTTTAATATAATGCTTTAAATAAAGTGACTTTTGTAAATCCTAAGAGAAATAAAGATTTTAAACAACAAATAACTTGTTTTTGTAATAAAATGATAAGAATTTTGTTGTGCCTAAAGATTATAGTTGTAATAGGCACATGACAACAATATTAAACTTCTTTTCAATTTTAACATATTGTTTTTTAGATGTATAGTTAAAATAAATTATCTTACCTGTATTCACATTGCTTGATCCTTTTATATGTATCTTTGAGAGTTGATGTCTCAAAGGGTGGTTTCCCTACAAGCAGGGTGTACATGATGCAGCCCAAGCTCCAAATGTCCACTTCGAAGGAGTGTCCCTTCTTTGTCAATATCTCGGGAGCTATGTAATTTGGTGTGCCGCATAAAGTCTGTTTTCTCTCTCCTAAAAAGTTAAATTTATTCATTATTTATGATAAAAATCTATAAATTAAGGGATTTTTTACTGTGTAATAAAAATTTGTCACATTACCTTCATATTCTATCTTAGCTGCTAGTCCAAAATCTCCAATCTTAACACAAAGGTCATCGTCAAGGAAAAGATTTCCTAATTTAAGATCTCTATGTATGATCCTTCGGCTGTGTAGATACTGCACACCGAGTAATATCTGACGCATGTAGAACCTTGTTTCTGGCTCCGTGATTGCTTTTCTACGCTTATGTAACTCCATCATGGACTGTGAAAAATGTTGAAAGTAAATACAACTTTTTGTCCAATGATGACATGAACTATTTGCTGTATTGTTTTTGTTTTAGGAAAGTTTTACATACAATAAAAAGTACAAACCCGTCTCTTGCAGAGCTCCAGTACAATGTAAATGTTGAGGGAGTCCTCGAAGAAGCTGTGAAAGCCAACCACATGTTTATGTTGCAGTGACCGGTGGATTGAGATCTCCTGAGCCATTTTTTCTTTTTGACTCGACTTTACCATAAGCTTTTTTGAAACGATTTTCCCCGCGTACACCTGGTTGGTGGCCATGTCTTGGATTTCGTAGCATTTTGCAAAACCCCCCTAGAATAAACGATAGGTTAAATGAATATAATCATAGTTCACGTTATTGTTGTCTTATTACTTTAACACTAGTGGGTATTAGATCGCCAAATACTTTTAAAATTGTTCCCAAATATAACGGATGTTTTCAGTTTAAAATTGCTATATGCCCATTTTACAAGTTATATATAGCAAAGATATAAGTAACGAGTTCGTTATTTTGTCGTTGTATAATGTAAAAGAAAAACTTACCTTTCCGAAAAACCGCAATCTGTGATATGTGCTCTTTGTTTGAGGATCTTGAATTATTTCGGGTATTTCTTTCTTTTCATCTTCCTTGATAGACGTCATTATAAATTAACTTCAAATATAAGTTCAAGTCAATAAAATGATAAAAATGAAGCAAAAGTCTAAAAATTGTTCACAAATGAATACACAATGTTCTCAAACTAAGCGCTTGAACATGAAGAACAGTTGCTTTGCATGGCAGTTGCACTGAATTTTGAACTGTTAGATACGTTATGGAGTCGACCAATCAGAGCATTGTATTCGTGTCTATCATTGCCAGGAAAATAAAATTGGCGTTAAACAAAACATTTGTCACTTAAAGTTAATAAATAAATAAAAATATTATAAGTTATGGAATAACATATTTAGTGTGTATTCTTTTAACAATTATTTCAAAAATTGTTTACAAAATTTCCCATTTGCTTTTATTTTTTGATAAGTGTTAACTGCAATTTTTACGTTAAACTTGGTTGTTATAACTTAAAATCTAGACTTCAACATTTTAAAAACTACCAAAATATGGCAAGTTAAATAGTGAGTGTATTCTTGGGGTCAAGGTTATAATTTCAGTCCGAAGTTCGCGGGCAATTTAACGGCTAACTGTGTAAAAAGTTATAAAAGTTACATTGGTTAAATTGCTCAATAAGTTTCCTTAGGAGTACTTTATTTCTATTTTTAAATAACTTCTTGACGAATCCCGAATCAACGGTTTACGGAATAACCAAACTTGAGAATCCAATTTGAAGAGACTTGAGATACAGAATTATTAACTTTACTTGAGACAAGATTTAAAAGAAACCAGTCGATTCTAGTGAATTCCTTAACAATTAACAAACCGAATTACGTCCTTATCCCCAACAAATGTATTATATTAGTTTATATTACTCAATCACAATCTCGGGTGATTAATAAAGTGAAAGGACTTTACCAGTGAGTCAATAAATGAACTATTTTTGTACCTACGCCTGTTTGTTAAACTTTAAACTATTTATCTAACTTATTTAGTGGTAACGGATTTTGTTAGACATTTCCTTAACTATCCGTTAATTTTATTAAATATAATACGTCAATATATTATAGTTCTTTGATTTTTTACCGACTTCCCAAAAGGAGGTACTCAATTCGTCTGTATGTTTTTTTTAAACCAGGAACTTCTGTTGTGATGAACTTTAACATATCTTACGTAGTTCCTTTAAATTCAGGGATAAAGATTCTCTACAAGGAAATCACAACTCGATTATGTTTACAGCTGCAAAATCTTGTGTTGTGACGCACTTTGTCTTTGTACTGTCCTGACCGTGAAAAACAACATTTCCATAATAATATTACTTGACGTAGGTAATTAAACTAGCGGTCGGGAATACAATTATGGTGTTTTGGTAATGAATAATGGGATAATACAAGTGAAATAAAATATTAATTGTTGTACAAGCAATAACCAAATAACATTTACAATTCAAAGATTCCTTTTCTATTAAAGAAAATTGACCGTCGTAATGGCTACCACTCGGTCAGAGTTATAAGGGTGATTAAGCTAGTGTAAATGGTGTCTAAGCATAACTTCATCCATAAAACCGATTTGGCGATACGTAGTAACATTCATCCATTCTATTCAAACTTTCGCATTTATAATATTAGTTTAATTACTATAATGTGATTTGACTCAACGGCGTATATCTAAATTAAAAAAGTCTATAATCAATAATTAATGACAACGCAACAAAGTCATGTTTACAAACAGGTCAGGGACGCCCAACAATTTTTTTAATAACAATACAACCCGAGTGCTACTTTTCAAATACAAGAATCTAAGTCACGGTCAAAATAACTCAGTCTTCGCGTTTTCTTCGCGTTCATTCATCTACGATCTTCGTTCTTGGTTGTTAGAAAAAAGTTTGGTATTAAAAATTTTAATAAAAAAACAGTCCATTAATCTTTAACTGTCAATTAATTAAATTCAAAGTATTTCTCCATACCCTACGCCGTAATACTTTTGCAATTATCTTTTCTTAATCACTTTTACGTCATTATAAGATTATCTCTTCACTTTTTTATTAATTTTATTACTTGCTTTAAGCATACTTGTACGAAGTGGTGGTAGAAGTTAGTTGTAGATATAAGCAACATTTGAAGGGGCGAAGTCAAATTTAACACAAGTAGTTAAATTCGAAGAAGTGAAATGATAAATTAGAAGGATATATGAAAAATTTAAAAGAAATAACCAATAATTTCGTGAAGCAGTCTTCAGTCAGAACGGACCGTGGACTGACGTACGACGATGATGACGCAGTATAATGTAAAAAAAATAATGCAATACATATTTTCATGTGTATTTACCTGTATAATTTGAATATTATTAAAGTTTATTAATTATTTAGCTTTCATGGGTTTACAGATTTCATTAAATTTTCCCATTATGGATGACAGAGTGTCGGGTTTTCTTGGCGCGAAACTTACGAATGAGTCAATCTATTTTGTTACTTCCTTTGTCTACCTGACGTAGATACAAATAAGAAAAACATCCAAGAAACTTTATGGTGTTGATGAGAGTAATGAAAATGCTTATAACTAGCTCTCGCCCACGACTCCGCCCGCGTGGAATTAAAAGCTACTAAGCCTTTCTTCTTCTAGACTATCTTCTACACCTATGTTTTCATCGAGATCCGTCCAGCAGTTTAGGATGAAAACTAACAAACATCCATCCATCCATCTAAACTTCCGCATTTATAATATTAGTAAGATTAGTAAGAAGTAAGATGTTACGACGCCCATGTACTTTATGTCTTTCGTTTGGTTAGAAATATCCTATTGTTTTTTTACAAGAATCTGATTTGCCTAATTACTAATTTTAAGTAATGTGCAAAGCGAAAACAAAATACGTTTATTAACGTATTTGGATTATTATCCACAAGTATTAATATAAGTACTTATTAAAAGATAAATTATCTCTATTTGTAGCTGATGCATTTCCGGTGCATCTTTGCCGCTAAACGTATAAACAAACTGGGAATTAAACTGCGCGCCTTTGTCATTACCGTCTATATATTTATTTGCAACATTGCTAACTGCTACAGTTTAAATTGTAGACAATATCGAATAAGACGTGTCGCGTTACGATTTATTTTATAAATAGTTTTGTCTTTTAAAATTAAAAAACAATAATTGTTTTTCATAAATCAGTTTTTTTTATACTTTTCAAAATGAAGTTTTTATTGACTTTTATGTTTTGGTTGTTCTTATTGTGTGCAAATATTTCCGCTGAATGCCCCTGGGTAACGACTGATGAGTGTAAGTGTTGTTTTAAGTGTTTTAATTATTGTTCTTTTTTTCTAATTATTGTTTTTTTTTAAAAAAAAACACCTACAAGCAAAGGTCGTAATTTAACAAAACTTTTTTTAGACGAACCTAAAACGATAGAAATTGTTGTACTTAAAATATTTATGGCGTATATAAGAAGTAGATCATATGTATTTTTGTGTGTAGTCTAAAATTAGTAATCCTTTTAGGGTTTACGTAAAAGTGGATATGTAGTGTCAATTAACCTAAAACATTGCAATTACACCGGGCGATAGCGGTCATGAACTTATCAAAAACGGACTGACAATTCTGAATAACAATGATACTTAACTATAGCAATTATGGTAATTAGAAATACTAGTGTATTGGAGAATAATTGATCTTATTATGCGTACACTTTTAAAAAATAAATACACATATTTGCAGTTGTTTCGGAGGTGCGGATTTTTCATAAACGACTATCCTTTGCACGTTTCCACTTATAAAAAGTTGTAAATTTCTTTTGTATAAGCAATTGTAAATTAATGATTAAGTATCCCAAATAATTGTATTTGAATATGGCTTGATTACCTTTTCGCAATTACGTACAAATTACGTAGATAAACTAGATTATGGTGGGTATTTTTGACCGATAGTCGAGTTAGACTGAAACCGGTTTAATATTTCGTATCAATGAATTTAAGTGGATTTAACGATTTTTTTTACGAAACAACGTAAATGGGTTATGCTAAGTTTGTTGACATGAGCTAGGACTCAGTTTCAGAGCAATGAATTCATTGTATTTTATCTGTAAATTAAAACAAAGATGTAAGCCAACAAGCTGGAAACGCTACGTGTAAATACTTTCCAAACAGACAGGTTATAAAAAAGTTCATTGCTTTCGGTATTTATTTATTAAAGAATAATATAGATAAGAGAGATATCATAAATAGAGTGTTGATGCCAATATTTGTCTTTGTTTAGTTGATGTATTCGAACAGATCGAAAACTTAAACCATAAAGAAAGTAGAAGACCTTGTAAAATATAATCTGAAAAGTTCACAGCAATTTCTTTGTAAGTCATTAGCGAATGTAGCACTCAAAGGATAATACTTTAATAGCATTATTCCGAACAAAAAATTTAGAGTAGGATAAATGCATTACGTAAGGGTCCAGTCTGATGACGATAAACTTATCATGAAAACTTCGATCTGTATTAACATAGTCGCGTGTTCGGAAGTCATTTAAGTTGTCGAAAATGTCAGACTTTCAGTTGTGTAGTGTGCGTGTGCAAACTTTAAGCCATTTTAACTTACTTTACTGAATATAAGCTTTCGCGAGCTTCTATATTCGTAACATTAAATAATTTAAGAACAACTTTAGTATATTTTAAAAGTTTTATCTGTTATTCATTTTAGTTACTTTATGTTAATATTTTTTTATTAAGTTAAGTATGTACTTTTATGCAAAGTGTGGAATCAAGATTGCGGGAAAACCCACAAGAAAAATTACAGCATTTTTTTTTCAAGTCCAGTTTGTGGGTTTTCAAGCTTATGCTAACAAAAAGGAAATAATTCTATTAACTAAATATCTATCTCTAAATTTTATGGTCTGGTCAAATTTCTTTTTAATTTCGATTTTCTTTAAATTCGCACCGACTCAGTAAAGGTAATTAATGTTGTAATTACTTTTAAAGTTATAAATGAAATAAAAACTGTGGTCTAATTAGCACTTCACTGTAATCATTATTAGTATAGTTTATTAAGATCAAGGTTTGCGTGTTGCTGTAAGCTTGTGGCGTGCACCTCGATTCGCGATCGACTGCTATTCAATTCTGGATTAGATAAGGTCAGGATGGTGCTCGTCGGAGATATTAAACAACTAGATGCGACACCGTAAGCAAATAAATATGATATTAAAACTGCCAATTTCAACATATTTAATCATACTGGTTACGAACTCTTTGCAATAAGACAAGTAAATATTTTTCTTAAGTATCAAAGACAATGTACAAACTTTTCACTTGAGTGCAATTCCCACGTTTGTAGACATATAAGATGGATAAAGGAATTTATGCGTCTTGTTAATTTATTGATTTAATCGTAATGGGAATTACGAGCCTAAAGACTTACTTTATACGATTTTACTTTAATATACTTTAACCAATTACTTCAAGATGGCAAAAGCATGTGAGATATAATGTTTTAAGGGTATCTAGTGTTTCTTATTCCATGAGCCTTTATGATTGTTTACATATCTCCTTGGCAACGGATAACGCGACAAAGTCCTATAATATTGGCGTTATTTAATCAACATGATATAACATTTTCTGGGGTTTTAGGGTACATTAATTTGTTATTCATCAGGGATATAGGACAAGAGCCAATTCTTAAAAGTACTAACATTGTGTTGCTTTTTGTTTTCTGTTTATTAAATTTTGTAAAGGTATGATCCTCGTATTATTTTGTCCATTGGAAGAATAAAACAAAAAGATCCAGTTCAATATCCACCAGTTATATTTCATGCTACTGGGTCATATTTAAATAGTGAATATGGTATGGTACCTTACTGTTTGTAATTTACACCTCAACGTTGCAATGGCAAGGCGGTAATTGTAATGTCATGTTTGCGTCACATTTTTTATTTATTTAATGCTTCAAATACTACCGTATTCTATGATTTGTGGTCGGGGTAATCCCTTCGAATACATCCTTGATTTTTTTCACAAAATTTGACGAGTGACTTTTGTTTGTAATGTATTGATTGATTTCGTTAAGAAATTAATTAATCTCTCTATTTATATATTATAATTGTATTTGATAAATGGATTTTAATATCCAATTATCGTTAATGACTGCAATTGTTTAATGAACATTTATATTTCAGTGGAAAATCACATCAGCCCTGAGGACATTGAAGAATTTCTAAATTGGCACAAGAAGCATGAGAGAACAAACACGTCTACTGATGATTATGGTTCAGTGGTATGGATTTTATGTTATTATTTTTTATTTAATTTCGTTAACTTTTTAACAAAATAACAACCTTGTGTTCCATTGTAATGACCACCGAACTTATCGGATCAATCGTTGTTAGGGGTTGTTTAACAGCGCTTTTTCTTTTTTTTTAACGGTTAATGAAAATTGGCAGTTATAACAATTTATGCTGCGTTCCATAGAAGTCAATTAGGTCTAGTTCATAATTGAAATTTGTTAAGATCTCTTTCGTCTATAGGAACCAGTAACCGACTTCCCGGAATCAGAAGAAGTGGATTGTTTCGGGTTGGGTTCGTTCGCCAGCCAACTGATCAATATGCAGCCGGACTCCTCGGAGAACATCAATACACACTTCTACTTCTCTTCTCGACAAAATCCAAAAAGAGTTCAGGTAATGACTACTGTAATATGATAGGAAGATGATATTTAATGTAAAGATCTAATTACAGTTAATAGTAAAGGTGACGTTCATAAAATTTTTCTTGATAAAATCAACTTGACACATTGGGTATAGCCCAAGTAAATTAGATAAGCGTTAATAAAAGTGATTGAATGCACCCAGAAGCTTGACTGTATTTCATATGTTCATTTGTTTTTTTTACATATCATAATTATTTTACAGGTTTTTCCTGGAGATCAATTTGGTCTGGAATGGGTAGATTTCAAGCCGAATAGAAAGACTGTTATGATTATACACGGTTTTATGAGCCACAGCAACGCTAGCTGGGTGATAGCTATGACTAACGCCTTTTTACAGTGGGTAAGTACAGACAAGGTAAACCTCTAACAGCGGGCGCACACCTATGACTAAACTATCGCACTACAGTTGTGCGATTGTCGATTGTTTCGCAGCCAATTCAACTGTTTAGTTGCACAACTAAAAATCGAGTAGTGTGTGCACCTACATATAAAGTCATAGGAATCAAAGCGAAACTAAACAGATGTGCGATAGTTTAGTTTCAGGTGTGCGGACACTAATTATAAATCAAATCTAAATGCGATGTTGTTTTTATGCTGTTGTCATTTTTTGTCGTTTTTGATAAATTTAAAACTGGTTTTGTGTTCGAATTCTAGGTCATCGTCAATCATGAGTTCTTAAGAAAAAAATGTTGTTAAAGAATACAAAATGTATTCGACCGTATTAACTAAATTAGATATAAATAGATTATTTATACTCTATTATTCCGATACTTATATAAAACATAAATCAATAAGTTTTCTTTATAGGGCGATGTTAATGTCATAGCTGTCGATTGGAGTCAAGGAGGAAATACTTGGAAGTACTGGCGTGCTGTCGCAAACACCAGGACAGTAGGCGGCGATGTTACCGGGTAATTATTATCCCTTCAAGAAATAAACAAACTTTTTAACTACAACTGATATGAGATTCTAGAATATGAAATTTATATTCGGGAATTACAAGTAATTGGTACTGGTAAATACCAAGAACTGGACTTTCTTTTCTTAATGTTTATGACGTATTTCTCACCAAGATATATTTTAAATATATCGTTTATCAAAACTTTTATGAGGAATGTTTAATAAACTAAAAAGTACATAGGAATATACGCGAGCTAAGTCGTTATTTAACTACATACTTTGTCAATAATCACACTAATGTTATAAATGCGAAAGTTTAGATGGATGGATGTTTGTTAGACTCTTTAGCCTTAACGGCTAAACGGATTTCGATGAAATTTGTTATAGATGTATAGGGTAGTCTGGATAGTCTGGAAGAACACATAGGCTGACTTTAGATTTTTTTAAATTCAACGCGAATGGAGTCGCGAGAGAAAGCTAGTCTGACATAAATAAATGATAATCATTATTGTCTCTAAGGAAAGGGTAGCAATGTATAGATTGTTGTTTTTTATACGTAGGTTTATGCAGCAACTGATCAAGGAAACGGGAGCAAATCCCAAAGACTTCCATTTTGTAGGCCACAGCCTCGGCGCGCACATTGTCTCCTACGTGTCTTACCATTTGGGTCGCGTTTCTAGGATTACTGGTAAGTCATACATACATAAGTATCTGCTGTAACTTTGCAGTGCTGATGCAATAACATAAAATCATCTTATCAACTGAATTGAGTTTGTAAGAAAGAGATAGAGAGAGAGAGGAAGAGAATTGACATGTTTTTACGTGAATATTTTAATTAATGCGACAGAATGGTAACATGGTTTGTTTGTTTTTTTTACCAGTCTTTGAAATTAGGTATACGTATTAAAAATTTAAAACTTGTACGTGTTACTTGATAGTTTTTTTCCCAGTGGAAATAACTTATTTCTTACCATTATTTTTTTATTACAGAACGTTCATGCTATTTACAAATATGTCTAACAATCTTTTGTTTTATATGGCATAGTTTTATTTGGCTCGGATAATTATATGGAATAAGATAGAACACGTTTACCGGCACATGGATAAGGAAGTTAATGATTTACTGATTACACCTTACATGCGATATGTCAGTCAACTATAATGAGAAGCAGTATGATCAATCATTTATATAATTGTTTTTATAAATAAGCAAATGATATGGCTTCAAATGCATTATATATTATTACTGTTATGTACAGCCTTTAACATAAAAACTGTAACGAGTTGTTTTAATGTTAAGGAATATGCAAATATTTATAAACCACTTCCAAAATCTTGGTGCACTTGAAATGAAGCTAAATTTATAGTTTAAATTTTGTATAACTAACTATTATAGTTATTACCATACTGGAATAATTTTGTTGTGGTATTTTCGTTTTCCTTGTCATATTTTATGTGTTACCAAAATGTTTTTCATTAAGTTACGAACCGGAAAAACGAGACAAACCTATCCGTAAAATAGTTGTTTAGAAAAATCCCCGGGTATTTCATTAATGGTGTTATAAATTACACATGTGAATAGTATAGACGTTTTATTGACTTTTCCTATTAAAGAATTCAATCGTATTTGAAATCTTCAATACTAACAATTTAATGATAAACAATAGTTAATTATAGATTTTCGCCGATTTCTTGGCTTTGCTATCGAAACTTTAACAACTTTAAGTTATAGTGTACAATAAAAAATGAACAATAAGGAAATTTTAAGATAAGCCAAGATATTAAAATGCCCCAAGGCTTCCTTAACCTGGAGATGCAATGGCAGTGGTTTTGGGACACTAGGCCCCATGAGGCTTTAGCAAATTACCTCTATGTACAAATGTGATTTTCGCAGCTGAACGCCTAACAAGAGAGTAGCAATCAAGGTGGTTATTCATTTATGATTACAGTATAACACAGTGTAATTGTGTGTACTCCAGGTCTAGACCCGGCGCAACCCTGCTTCCGCACGAACAATCTGGTGGAGCGATTGGACGCGACTGATGCGGACTTTGTTGACGTCATACACACCAACGGTCGACTACTCTCTAAGATTGGATTCGGATTTCCTGACCCTACTGGTAGCGTACTATTTTTTTAAAATCTTTTTTATTACTTGCTTTCGCCCGCGACTGCGTCCGCGTGGAATTAATAAAAAACAAAAGTAAAAACAAGAGTTTTTCCTGGCTATACTCCACTTCTGAATCAAATTTCATCGAGATCCGTTCAGCCGTTTGGGCTACAAACTCTAAAAAACATCCATCCATCCATCTAAACTTTTGCATTTACAATATTAGTAAGAGTAAGATAGTAAGATAAGATGTATTTTTATTGTTGGAGTTATGGATGACAAGTATGTGAACAGGTCATGCGGACTTCTATCCCAACGGTGGCATGAAGCAGCCCGGATGCTTCAACACGACTAGCTCCCTCTGGGCTCGTCTCTTGCCTATTCCAGTCGGAAGTGAGTATTATTTTAACTTCTTATATTCGTAAGGTGATTTAGGAAACTAAAGCAAACTAAGAAGAAGTAAACCTATTAATTGACCGTTAAAGCATCTGAAAAAAGCGGTATGAAAAATATTATAGGTATTTTAGTTCCTGTCAAAAAAGAAGATAGGATATGTATGTTTCTCTTTCTATTCAAATGTCATGTCCTCAGAGAAGTGCAAGGAAAATGTTTTGTTTGTGTTCCCAGTACTCCAGCAAGCTGTGTGCAGTCACGGCCGAGCGTACTTGCTGTTTATTGAGTCCTTGGTCAACAACAACTGTTCATTCAGAGGACATCAGTGGAATTTGACTTATGAAGGGTAAGAACTTCCATATTTGGTTCATCATACACTTTTCCACTATTAAAACATAGATACCTGATATTTAATTCAAAGATCTCGTGTTACAGTTGGCAATTCAACAAAGAATATAATGTAATGTTTTTGTTGTTAGTGTGAACGCTAGTATAGTGGCGGCTTGCGACCGCGCGGGCGCCTGCTCAGAGATGGGAATACGTGCGGTGGGCGGCCGCGGCCTGCCGAGAGCCACTGGGGCTTATTTCGTACTTACAACCGCTACCGAACCCTATTGTCGTAAGTATTTAAAACAAATAAATATTTTTGAGTTATCTGAATACGAAAAATAACCGTTTCCGCTACTGAAACTAAGGTATCTGAGGGTCTATCACGAATATTTGCAAGAAATTGTTCGTAAAGACATTTGTATGATATTTCTTGGTCTCATTTTTGTTTGTTAGGGGCGATTAGTGTACAAAATATTATCGTCGATGATAATACGAAAACCTTCTCACTCATCACGATTATTTGTGATAACTCTCTAAGTCACTATTGCCACAGGTGTGTTACGTTCTACGTTACTAATTGGAAAGGGTTTAATGTTTTTTTAATGAGGTTTTGTTTTGCAGCGACAGATTGGGAGCGACGTCACCCGGTGCCGGAGTTGTTACGCGACTTGCGCGAAGGGTTCCGTCTCGACCGCTCCGTGCAGGCGGCGACGGATCCGTACGCGGACCCCATGGCCACTGAACCTCCACCTACCAAATCTTCTTTCTTTGGCTGGTTGAAAAATTTATTCGGTTAACGTTCGGTAAACACTAACATTAAAAAAATATAAGGTTACAAGACTTGACGGATATTTACCTATATTGTAATGTTGACTTTTGTAAAGCTAGTCAAAGTTATAATTTATTTCTTACGCCTTTGAAAACGTATAAATATTTCACTAATGTTATACTTTTGGTTCAGCTTTAATTTTTAATAGTTATAATTTATGTTAATACTTTTACTTTTTTATTTAAGTACTTGTACTTGTAATTACTTGAACTTGAAATCAACTCCCATTTCAATATTTAAAACTAAAATGAATGTTGACAAAGCCTAACTATCTGTATTTATTGTATTCGTTGTTAGTTTACTAAATAATTGCTCAATGACGTTTAAATAAAACAACTATTTACAATTCAGCTTTTTGTTTTATTTTTCTACACTTTAATTTTGATTCTTATTTTGATAATTTGTTTCTATTGCTTTTTACTTACTACTACTACAAAATCTACGACTTGAAAGGTCCTGAGTCCAGAAATATTTTATATAACAATAGCAACATATAAAAGAAAATATCTGCAGGGTATTTTATTGCAATATTCTTCGTTATAAAGTATGAATAAATCTTTTATTTATTACACTCACGTAAGTTTAAAAACAACTAGAATATTAAATACGGACATCGTAATGCTTTCAGTAAATTAAACATGCAAAATGATTTTTTTATTTGTTAGAAGGAAATTAAAAACCGAACACGCTTAGTACATAAAAACATTTTCACTTGAAATGGGCGAATTAAAATTATTGATTAGCAAAATTGTAACATGTTTTTCAAAACGGTGTCAATTCTTTGGTCATAACAGCTCTATACATGGTTTGAAATATGTCTTTGAAAAGGAAGCTAGCATTTTCAAAAGGTAATTTAAATATTCAATATTTACTTGCTATTGCTTATTTATTTTTAGGAAAAGAAAGGCAATACATTGATTTTTATGGCAGCTTTTATTCTTTAAAACAAGAAACTTTATTTGTTTCGTCAACATTTTATGATTGTTTCCCTTACAGATTATTTTGGGCAATTACTCTTATTCTATCAAGTGGTTGTCTGTATCTTTTATTGGGAAGAGTTTTACGTGTAGGTGTGGAAGTCAATTTCACTCCTAACACTCTCTACTTGTCTTGGAACACGGTATTCCCAGCTGTGACTGTTCTAGAAACGTATAATGTAAAGACCACACAGAAGAAATTGGCAGCACGTTATCGTAATTTTTTTTAATTATCGAATTACATTTTATAGATGACTATCTTGCTTGCGACTTCACCCGCGTGAAATTTAAAAAATAATAATAAAATGTAGCTTATTTTACATACCGATAACGTAGCATTTTAATGGTGGAAGAATCAGCTCAGTAGTTTTTGAGTTATTACAATACATACAAATATCCAAATCTTTCCTCTTTAATTTATAGTATAGATGAAAATAGGTTTAGATTATTTTAATATGAATTACCGACAGATAAAAATGGATAGCAGTCATGTGAAATATTTGTGAATAAAGGAACATATTGCTATTTTTATCAGCTGATTTAGTGAACAAATTGGACTACGACTACCGGAGATATCTGACGGACGTGTTATTTGGTATGGGGTCATGCACACGGTCTGCTTGCCTGCAGTGTGGCGATGCTATTCCATGCAACGTAACTTGGCGAAATATTATCAATGATGTAAGACAGTGTAACATTTTTTATCGAAACACTTAACTTATATCTTAAATGCGAAAGTTTTTTTGCATTATTATATGAGGTGGCATACGAGCAAGCGGCCTGAATCCACCGAAATGGAAAGCGACCGCTGCCCATAATCATCTGCAATTGCAGATGCGTTGCCTACCCTTAATTGACGGAGAAGGAGACGCCCATATAGAATACATTTCACCTTTCCTATGCGTCTCCACTTTCACTTTTATATCCACTTTTCCTTCTCATCCTTATCATCTTAAGAAAAGGGTGGAAAGGGAAACGCACTAAAAATTAGGTCTTAGTTTAGCTGGATAGTTAGAGTTTGTAGCCTAAACGGTCCATAATCTTAACCATAAGTTAATAAACACGTTAGCGTGATGTCTTAATGATTGATTGTATGAAATAACAAAAGATAAGTCGTTAAGAACGTAGTGTAAAATGCATCTTTTCTAACTTCAATATAAACATAAAATAAACATTAAAATATAATTTGTACCTTTCACTTACGTTTTCATCAAATAGCTTTGCATCTGTTTTTATTGTAGGTTCACAAAAAATGCGAGGAACTAATCACAGATTGCAGTTTCAATTATAAACATTTCCGATGTTGTGATAAATTCTTTCCAGTGGACTCTGAGTCCGGTCCTGGCATCTCATTCAATTCACTACAACACATGTAAGCACAATATGTCTGCACACTTCAACAATTTTCATAACAATGATAACGAAACTGGAACTCGGAGATAACGTTAATCGTCATATCGTTAATACGAGCGTCAGATAAAAGTGGTTCCTCAACTCTCATGTTTTGACTAATAGTGATTTAGCTATTTATCAAATACCTGAATTACTTGTGGTTATTAAAATCATCTTTGTAATTAATTTTACAGGGAACACAACCGTGATATATTGTTTAGCGTCAATCAAAGCACAGGTCCTGGAGTATTGACGTTTCGTTTGTTATCCGATGCTCATGTAATTTACATCATACTTTTCAATAAATTAATTAAACATTCTGTTAACAAAATTTATAAATATTCATACATGTAATTTACTTTACCGACAGATATCAATTCATAGTCCAGAAGAACTGTCGACCAAATTATTGGATACAAAGTTCAAAATAGACGTCGATTCGAAGTATCATAATCGTGTTAATATCTTGTTCTCTATTGTCGAAGTAGAGAACGATCCTCTTTTACAATTTGAGACGGCAAATGTCAGAGGATGTAGATATCTTGATGAAATACCAGAAGGAATTATGCATACTTATCCGGTAAGCAAAATTAAAACATAATTTACTGGCTCTATTGTACACATTGTTACTTGGCAACATTGTTTATAATCATACTTCATACTAATACTAGTATTATAAATGTGAAAGTTTAGATGGATGGATGGGTGTTTGTTAGAGTTTGAAGTCTAAACGGGTGAACGGATCCCGATAAAATTTGGTATCTATGTAGAGAATAGCCTGGAAGAACACATAAGCTACTCACTTTTGATTTTTTAAATACACGCGGATGGAGTCGCAGGCGAAAGCTAGTTTACATATATTTTCTAAATTTCGTACTCACTAAGTATTTTGTTGGTTATTAAAATTAGCTTTTTTTATCAGGTTTATTCTAACGCGGCGTGCAGACTTGCTAGAAACACACAGAGGTCGTTCGAGCAGTGCGGTTGTGTGCACCCTGTTAGAGACATATCATGTAAATATAAAAATAATATCACAAATTGCCCATTATAAATTTCAATTCACTATTTCATAACTACTTAAAAATATTTAAAAACGGTAATTTTTTTTCAGATAAACATTTGTATTGCAATTACACTGGTATAAATTGTTTAGTTACTTACGAAGGTATAACTTATTTATAAACAAAAATTAAATCACATGCAAAAGTAAACTAAGTGCGATTAATTTAATTTCAAAGTAGTTATAAAAATTGTTTTCAGGTCAAAAAGCTAAGCTTGGTTTTGACAAATCCTATCCCGATAGCTGCTTACCATCATGCGTTGAAAGTGAATTAACTATAATTCATACGTCAATGTAAGCTATTAAAATACACAATTAAAATACAAAAAACAGTTATTTATCTGTCTGTTCGGAATACTTTACTTTCTAATAACACATTAACAGCCTTACAAATAAACTCGGTATAATGTTAAACTTAGGAATAAACCGAGTATAAGCAAAATTTGTACTAATATTTGCTTGTAATACTCAGTTTATTCCTATGTTTAACTTTATATAGTGTTTGTTTGTAAGAATCATTCTATAAATATTTATAAGTCTATGTTAAGACTAATCGTTAAAATTGGTATATGTTTTTTTCGCCAATGTAGTTGCTATTTAATGTACAGGCAGCGCGTGCCAAAGCAAGCCATGAGAGGATCTATTATTAACATTCGTATGATCTCCTTGCCCACTTTACGTTATCGTAAAAATTTACTACGCAACGACTTGGATTTGGTGGGTAAGTTATACCATAGACTTTAAATACGAATTGAACATACAATAATTAAAACATTCAAATCGATGCTTTAATCTGAACAAATGTGTCACAATTAAATTTGTCTTATTGACTTTAGTTGTTTTACAGATTTTTTTGTTTCCAGTTACCGTTGGCGGGATGCTTGGACTGTTCTTTAGTGCATCAATATTGAGTCTAGTGGAAGCTTTTTATCTAATTATGAGACAACCGTATTAATAATTAATCGTACATATAAGTCTTTAAATGCGATTAACCAAAAAATAAGATCGTGTTTTTTTCTGTACCCTAATATCATATATGTACTACTAGCTTTGGCCCCCGACACCATCCGCGTGGAATAAAAGAACAAAAGTGAGTAGACTATGTGTTATTACACACTGTCCTCCACATCTATACCAAATTTCATCGAAATCTATTCAGCCGTTTAGGCTACAAGCGCTAACAAACATCCATCCATCCATCGCTCTAAACTTTCGCATTTATAATATTAGTATGAAGTATGATTGTCGATACATGATAGACAATATACAAACAAGTTCAAAAGACCGTATATGTACCGTGTAAAAAAATCATGGAATCAAAACAGCTGAAGTAGTTATGGAAACCACTCCGTTATATCAATAGTTTTCAGCTTGGTAAGGAAAATTTGTCTCGACCAAATGTATTTCATATTCAAACCACTTATTAATAAGTAGTAAGGTTCTTACTTTAGTATAAATTAAATTTAAAAACATAAATGTACAATGGGTAACACAGAGAGTAATGTAACTAGTGGTGTAAAGAAGCAAGCGGGAACGTCGGAGCAAAAGTTGTATAAGCTTGTCGACGTGAAAGGTAAGCCTTCAGATATCACTGAATATTAACAATACAATATGTGAAGAACTATTTTAATTTGAGTTAGAGAGGTGCTTGTATTCGAATTAATTTACAAATAGAATTTTAACAAAACAGGTGGAGGACTTTTGGTAGATATGATGAAAAGAGCTGTCCAGAATAAACAATATGCTGAAATCGATCACGCCATTAAGACCAAAGTAGAACCATTTCTGTACAATAAAGGTAAAGGACGCTATTGTCCTATATCACATATCGTTCTGCTGAGAAACAAGGAAAGACCTAGACATAAGCTGGTAAGTGGGTCTATTTTCAAATGTTTTAAAATCAAATCTGACGTTTTTTTGAATTTGGAAGTACTCTTTTTTTTATAAACGTTTTAGTTGCCACCTTTAAGAGGTATGGAGAATCCGGACGAAGAGTTTGACGTAGAAAAGGACTGGCCGGCGGTAACACAAGAAGAATATGATGCAAATCCTTCTGGCTATAGAGAGCTTTGCTGGGATTTAAAGGTGATATAGAAAAAAATCGATTTATGACAAAACCAAGAAAAAAAGATAAGACCAATATCTGCTGAAATTAAAGTATTGTAAAGGCTTTAAATAAATATATAAGAGATAACTGTATTCTGATCAAAATTGTAGTCCATGAGGTTTCCTGGTTTGCTATATTCTGTGTTGTTTTACAGGAGCGTGGAGCTGTTGGTGAAACAGTACTTCATATCTGCCTTTTGAATGCCTCATCTCTACATTCTGACTTAGCGAAGAGACTACTGAGATTCTATCCTAAGCTGATCAATGATGTGTACATGAGCGATGAATATTATGGTACGCATATTTTATATTACGTAATCGCAGTTATAAACTCTCTTGTATAAACTTGAATACTTTATTACTTTCTTCCCAACCCGTTACTTGTATATTATAAGCTATACATAAAAGATTTAATCAATATCGTTTAGGACAATAAAGTTCCGTTATCCGTTAGACAAATTAATATAAATTGACCTTTTGGCCTTAAATGCTTTATGGGATCAATTTGATAGAGCTGCTGATAAAAGTTTCTCTAAGATAAGGCGGAAAATTTATTACGAAAACTCAACGCATATTATAAAACTGTTTTTTTTTTCTAACCTTTGCATATTAGTTAGTGACGTTAATTCTTTTTTAAATACAATATGGCTAAACTTACGATTATCGACATCTTGTGCTGAGTTCAACAGGTGCTCAATAACAATACAGTTCCCATGGTTCAAAGAATTGATCATTGAAACGCGCTGTAATTTATGAGGGTATTTATTGGAGCAGGTGAGAGCGTGCTCCATATGACGATAGTGAATGAGGATTTGACAATGGTGAAGTTCTTGTTGGACGCGGGCGCGGATTATCACGAGCGGTGCTATGGGAACTTCATGTGTCCAGAAGACCAGAAGGCCTCGCGCTCCGACTCCTTCGACCACGAATGGGTTAATGTTCAACCTCACACCAACTACGATGGGTAGGAATATTTAGTTCAAACACTGGCTTAATCCTATGAAGATTAAAAAAGATTAAATTTTATCCAGATGAAGACCGCGAATTTCAGGTCACAAGCAAACCATTATTGTTTTTTCGTTACCACTTTCGTAAGGTTTTTTTTTTAAATGCATGCTTTTATATGTTCTTATACTTACTATATCTTTTTAATTACTTGAGTTGTTTGTTTCTTTTCTATGTATGTCCGCAGTATGTTTATTTAAACGAACGATTTTCCCCTTTAAAACATTTAATGTACGCATACATTAAGTTGGAGTGCTTTTGGGGGATACGAAGCAAAGTGATTTGGAATACTTACACATATATCTAAGTATTTATATACCATCCATCATTATAAGAAGGATTTCAGAGGAAGCGATTTATGTGTTTTTTGCTTCTTGCTACATATTTTTGTTAACAAAATGTTAGAAAAATCTATATGACTTTATGTTCAGAAAATGTTCGTAAATATCAACATCTAAATAGTGATTTACTACACTACTATGTTTTAAACCCTGTACTGTGAATAATTGGTCTACTCATTTTATTTTTTTAGTTACGTATACTGGGGAGAGTATCCACTTAGCTTCGCGGCTTGCCTGGGGCTCGAAGAATGCTATCGACTCATCCTGGCAAGAGGAGCTGACCCTGACAAGCAGGATACCAACGGCAATACTGTTTTACACATGCTTATTATATACGACAAAATGGTAACAATATAAATAATTTTCATTTGATCAAATGACTTGGGTCTTTCATTCATTGCGATAAAGATGAGCATGCAGCCCTTGTTGGCTAATGGAATCCGCTTGATTCGTTATACTGTTAATTTTTTCTCTACTTAACAATTTATAAAACCAATTTTTAAATCGTTATATTAAAGGTATATGTTTTATTGGTTACTTAACTGTTTCTATTTCAGAGTACATTCGACATGGCGTACGAAGTAGGTGCGTCTCTAAGCATCCGTAATGTTTTAAACCTGACACCTCTAACCCTGGCCGCGAAGCTGGCTCGTATAGAGCTGTTTGTGCACATCCTGAACATAGAGCGAGAGATCTACTGGCAGATAGGAGCCACTACATGCGCTGCCTACCCTCTCGGTCTAGTCGACACTATTGATACCGAGACTGGATTGATTTGTAAAGATTCAGCGCTTAATTTAGTCGTGTTCGGTGTAAGTTTTTTTTCCTATTTACATTTGCTTATACTCTTCTCTGAATACAACTATTGCTGCCGTTGACTTTAAAACTGTAGCTGGTTAGGATTATATGTCAAGATTAACATTAACGTTTTCAGGAGAAAGACGAACACTTGGAGCTCCTTGATGGAATGCTGATAGATCTTTTGAAGACTAAATGGAACACGTTCGTAAAGTTTCGTTTCTACCGTCGATTTATATTCTTTACGTTCTACTTCTTGGTGTCTTTGGTTTGTTTTACTCTGCGACCGGGTCCGCCTGAGAGAACATCCGTTAACTCCACTGTTTTAAACTCTACAGTTAACGTTAACTATACAGAAGCTACCTCAGATGTTGGTAAGATTTATCAGAGATAATATCACCATTACATGCCAGTAAATAACAGGCTTTACGGTTACAGATACTAAATTAATTGGACTATGTGTTTCCAGAGAATTGTACGATAATAAATGGCGGAGAGTTTGACTTAAGTGCTGTGGAAGTGTTGAATATTAGCAAGACCGGGCCTCGTTGCAGTCACTTCAAGAGTCATCCGAAGGATAAAGATAAAAGTAGCTATCCTAGTATTTTAATGAATGGCAAAGCTTAACTTGGATTATGATTTTAGTAATTCCACTACTATTATTTGTAAATTAAAAATTATACTTTTATGAACAGAACCTCGTCGGGAGAATGATATGGAGGGTTGGTGGGAAGATCTCACGGAAGAGTGTAGACTAATGAATCTTGATAGTTGGCAAGCAAAAGTAAGTATTTTCTCCCTGAATGTCTCAAGTGTCATTTAATCTATGCCTGCAAATTAATACCTATTCAATATCGATGTAATTTCCCAGGTCAGAATTTCCGGGGAATTGCTGTTGTGGGTAGGAGCGTTGGCTTACATCGGAGCCGCATTACGTGAAGCAAGGTTCTTAGGATTGAAGATGTTTTTTGAAAATCTAAGCACAGTTCCTTCAAGGTATCAAAGATAAAAGCTTAAAAATTGAATTTGTATAAATATTTCAATGGAAATTTCACTACATTGTTACCCTACTGACACGGAGACTCACAATCTTGTGTTATTTTAGGGTTATGTTTTTGTTCTCCTGTCTATTAATGCTAGCGTTGCCAACAATGAGACTCTGGTGTGCTGATGAGGAAGAGGATCACGTCGCTGTTATCATCATGCTCACCACAGCTCCCTATTTCTTGTTCTTTTGTAGGTCAGTATTATCAATTTCTTGTTTTAAATTAGTAATGGATTTGTTGACATCAGATATATTAAATATATCGATGCATTTACTGATGTGCTGTTTATTTTAAACAGGGGTTTCAAAACCGTCGGCCCTTTCGTTGTGATGATCTATCGCATGGTGATGGGAGATCTTTTGCGTTTTGTTTGCATATACCTTGTATTCGTTATGGGATTTTCACAAGGTTTGTATAATTAAAGCAATTTACTAATGGTGAGGGAATAAAATATTTTTTTGTTCAACATTTATACTGTAACTCTTAGTAGATAAGACATTTTTTGTTTGTTTTCTAGCATACTATGTAATATTCTTATCATTCGATAATCCTAACACACCGGAGGGAGTGGATGACTCGGTCTCAAACCCCATGCCCTCGCCGATGGAGAGCATAATGGCGATGTTCCTCATGTCGTTGACGTCATTCTCGGACTATTACAGCGCATTTGAACATACGGATCATGAGATTGAAGCAAAGGTAACAGAACAATGTAATAAAGTATTCATATAATTTAATAAAAATTCCAAAAAGGCTGTTCAATTAAAGTTAAACAGTGACTTCATTTATATAATTGACAAACTAAGGTAGATGACAAATGGATTTCTAATTATGAACAGATATAATGCTCAAATCAACCACTATTGGGAAGAAATGGCTGATAATTTTAGCTGTATTTCTTCTAGTTCCTGTTCGTGGTATATATGATAATAGTAGCGATTCTCCTGGTCAACATGTTGATAGCCATGATGGGAAATACCTATCAGAAGATAGCAGAGACACGTAACGAATGGCAGCGGCAATGGGCGAGGATTGTGCTCGTCGTGGAGCGGGGAGTACCCCCGGCGCAGAGGCTAAAGCAACTGTTGACGTACAGCCAGCCGATGGCCAACGGAAAGAGGGCGTTAGTGTTGCGAATAAATCAAAAGGTTTAATAATCAATTTTGTAAAAGTGTATATTTGTATTTTGTATATAAAAAAGTTATTTTGTCCTTTATCCTTGTAAATGCTTTGTAGTTTATTTCATAAAACAAACATTTTTATTTATATCCAGGATGAAGACAAGGAAGAGATGAAGGAAATCTTAGAGATGAAGCGAACACACGACCGCATCGTGGCAAAGCGGAAACAACGCGAGGCGGAAATGAAGGGGATGAAAGGACGTCCGCCGCCGGAACCCGTCAAAGATTATCCTATTAAAAAATAAAATTAACAACAACGCTGAAACATTTACTATAGATTGGATAATAAACTGTAGTTTCGAGCTCTTAGCTTTATTTAACACTGGCTTGAAATAGCTAAATAATCATTTGGGTTACAATTTTTACCTAATAAGTTATTTAAGTTTACTTATCATTTTGTTATAGTAAATAATTTAATAATATGTTTTCATCTATTCCATAAATGGTATACTTTTGTAATAAAAAAAAAACAATTAGTAACATTATAACCATAGTAATTATGTCCCAGAAAGTGAATACTACAAACAAAACACGTACGGCAGTAGAGTGACAAGGCTGTGACGAAATACGACGGATGCAGACGAAATAGGATGCAAATTGTTATCTAAGACCATCTGTTATGAAAGTGTCGCTCTAACTACCTTGCCTTGAGGATAGATGAAGGTGTAAATTCATGACCCACCGGCGATGCCAGTAAATTTCACTATTACCTAATTATTTGCACTTTAGCCCCTATTTGGGCTACTCTGGTTAAGTAAACAGTTGGCAACATTTAGGGTTGTCGATATACAATTATTTAAAATTTTGCTTAGGTTACCAGTAATTTGAAAAATTCTGAAATATTAAAGAATCTTTGCAATAAAGTTTGAAACTTCAATTATAAATAATTAGTAAATTAAACTTCAGACTCTGTGACGGTTACACAGCAACTGATGACAAAATATGGAAGTGGAATTAGATAAAAAAATCAATGTTATCAGTGAGATATATAGCAACATGAAATAGGCGTTTATCATCAAAGAGTCGTGTCGAATTTATATAAACGTAAATAAACACAAAATGATCAGATTTCGTTTTTGACAACCCTAATCATGAGTTATTTGAACTAATACTATTGACATTGTGATTATCTCGCGACTTCATTGTATTGACGATGACTTAAAAATTTCTTTCATAGGTCTCCGAAGCACGTGTCTATAAATCTATTGAGCACACAACTCACTGTTACAAGTCAATGCAATATTTACTGTCTACGGATTTACAACGCTGTTTAGTGTTCATGCTCGCCATACACGTTAGGTTAGGTTAGTTAGGTTCTAGCCTTGTAGATATAAACATTTTATACAATTTATAATGTCTAGGCTTTGCAGAATATCCATCTAACGTCGAAATAGTCATGCAAAACTTAACGTGTTTCACTGCATTATTTATAGTAGCAATGTTAACTTTTTACGTAAAACTTTGCTTAAAATGTTACAGTATAATCTACAATTATACCTTGAAAAATGTAATACAAATACAAACAAACATTTAGTCAATGAAGAAATCGAAACCTAAACTTTACAGTCAATATAACTAAATAAATATTTAATACAAAAATACTGTTTCACAGATATCGTCTAGTTCTATAAAATCGAAAATAAGTACAGCAAACCTTCGTAACACTGAAGCATCGAAAATTTTATTTCGAAATTAATTATCAACTTACAATGGCGTTACTTTTGGCCATGGATTTGCGAAAGTGATATTTTTTGTGTTTGTTTTACCTTGTATAGGACCAGATTGATTTACAAAGAATTTTTACACACATTAACTATTGTTATTATAGTAAAGTTAATCATAGTTTCATGTGATTTCAGTTTTTAGACACAAGTTTTTCAAAATAACTCAAATTAAGAAATATGAGAAAAATGATTACTTCCAAAGAGCTTTTAAACAAACGTTTCAAAAGTGAACATTCACAAGATTATCATAAACATGTAAAAAAGAAGCAAGGGAAGATAGGTATTTCCGTAGTGCTCAAGAAATAACACATGTATATAGTTGGGCTTAAAATGTAGGTCACAAACGATTGTCATACGAATGTTCATAGCAACGAACAAAATCTTAATAATTTTGTGTAATCGTAGTCAAAAGTAGGCGCGACCGCTAACTTTAGAGGTACAGATGTAGAGGTGGTGGGTATAAAACTGTTAGATTGTCGGACATGTCGCACACAATCCCACATCAGCCATGAGAAGCGCGGTGAGTGAACACACGACACGACACAAAAGTGAAAATTATGTACACGTG
>NW_013525024.1:1234539-1247084 GCF_000836215.1 Papilio polytes | reverse complement strand
AAATATCTTACAATACACCATCACTCCCTATAAGCTATCCACGTCCCCAACAAATTTACCATCAACCTATTCCTACCTACAGTCAGCCTCAAGCACAACCCTCATTTACGTATGCTCCTCAATTTCCTGTGGAGCCAATACGACCTCTCCCAGCTTTTGTAGCACCTCAGCAATATTCCCCAATAACACAGCAATTCAGCTCAGGTCAAGGTTATGCATATCAACAACCACAATCGTCATCATTTGTATCCCAGTTACCTTTACAGTCCCAATCCTTTAGCAACTTCCCCGCCTCGTCCCTCTCCAGTTATCAAGCCGACTCGAACCAATACAACACAGCTGCCCAGAGCCAAACGCACAGTGAAGTCCTCGATTCAACAGTGGTTAACCGTGTGCAGAACATAATCAAAGACAATGAGCATACGTCTGCGAAAGAAGCAGGATTATTGTCTCTAGTATCCGGTGTGTCTTTGGAGAATGCTAGACCGAGCGTAGAAATAACATCGTTTGTGCAGAATTCGGCTGCACCGAATAGAGTTATTGATACATCATCGTATTCATCCAGTTCTTCATCTTCTGCTGGTGCATCTAGCCCGTCAGCCAGTCTCCTGCCTTCATTTACTTCAAACATTCAACCACAACAAAGCACAGGTGCAATTAGTTTAAGTTTCTTGCCTCACACACAACCAGCCACTTCTTATGGCCCACCGAATTAATTGTGTTATTTTTTTACGAGTTTTTACTGATATGTAAACATATTTTACATGTTTTTTGTAAATAAAAAAATATTATTTAAAATTACTTGTTTTTATTCGATACTCCATTTCTTGTACAAATAAATATAGATTTAGGTTGTCTTTTCATTGCGGATCAAATTAGTAAATTTAGGTAAATTGTCTGGTTTTTTCAACATCAAAATTTTTACACAATCTTTACGAGAAATGAATCTTCTTGCTAAAATCATAAAACATTAATTTGTGTAATATACACTTATAGTACAATTTATAATAAAAAAATTAAGTACTTACAAATCTTATTGAATGATCCGACGTTTGAACACCATGTACCGGCAATTCTTTGGAGTTGAACGGTTTTTTGTATTCAAAAGTCTTGATACTGTTACAGTTTATTGACGAGCGTCCAATTTGTGCTTGTTGTAACTTTGGGCAGGGACAACATGTTCGATGGAAGTTTTCTTTTGTATTCTAAAATAATAAAAATTATCGAGGTGTTAACAATTGCAGGTCTAGTACCTGTTTCTTAGACGAATTTTCGTCGTATCAATTCATTTCTGTTTAGAGTACATTACTTGTTAAAAATATAAAATCTGCTCTACCGACTTGAGTTCAAAATGGAAGGTATCTAATGAAGGTAAAATTGCCAACGTTATGTGTGATTTTAAACAGTTTACCTTTTGGCATATTTGCTGTTCTTTACATTCAATTTGTTGACGATAGTTATTTCTTTGAAGATAATTCTTAGAACATTGACAGATAATGGTTTTGGTTTTAGCTCTTGTAGCTACTTTACAATGATTTAATGCATTGTTAAGATCTGTGCTATATAGGCAACACTCGCAAATAACGTCTCTATTCTTTGGATGTGGTCGTGACTTGCAATCTTCCATTCTATTCGATTGTTCGCTACATTTTGTCACAATTCTTGTAA
Source organism: Papilio polytes (assembly GCF_000836215.1). Classification (NCBI taxonomy): domain Eukaryota; kingdom Metazoa; phylum Arthropoda; class Insecta; order Lepidoptera; family Papilionidae; genus Papilio; species Papilio polytes. Next base: position 1,245,416 of record NW_013525024.1, on the reverse strand, counting down.
TTTCTCTACTCGTTTGTCTTTGAACAACATATTTTCTATCGTCGTATTCATTTCTATTTAAGTCATGTCGACTTACTTTTTTGAATACCGCCGACGCGTTAGATTGATTTTGATAACGAGCATCATCTTTTAAAAAGTTAGACATCGAACATTCACAGATGACTGTTTTGTAACGATTCCTTCTAGAAGTTACTTTGTCAGATGAAGTTAAATGTTTTGATTCTGACTGATCACAGGCGCAGATAACATCTTTAGTGTTTGATTTATTCGATGGAGTTGAACGCAATTTTTGATTCGTAACTCCAGAACATTCTGTAACGATTCTTGTTTCTTCTCGACTTCTTTGTGTTTTATTTTTACATTTGTTAACCTCATGCGTATTTCTGTGTAATTTACTATAGCTTACTTTTTTGAAAACATTGTGATTTTCAGTTTTAAATGGAATTTTGTCTGTTGCACATTGACAATTAACTGATTTGCTTTGATTTTTGGTAGTTGCTATGTTATTATAATTCATTCCAATTCTTAAATCTGTATTATAACAATCACTTATAATGTTCTCAGTGTTTGCTTTTATTATTGTTTGATTAGGAACTATTCTGCATCTCTCCTCACTCTTTTGTATTTCATAACATTGACTGACGTCATAATTTGTAATCATTATATCTTTTTCAAATTCATCCTTCGTTTTCGAAATACACATTAAACTTTTAGATTTCTTTTTAATATTTGACGGAATCCTACATTTAGAAGTGATAAAAGTTGTGTCGGATCGAATGCAAAACGATGTCCTATATTAGAGAAACAACAGTGAACATAAATGATTAAAAATGATACAAAAACGTTTAAATATAATTACTTTTGGCAGCATTCAGAAGCAGGTCTTGACATATCTTGAGGTCTTAGTATAAATTCAAAACTCTGTCTGAAATATAAAAGGCAACAATTAGAAAGAGATAAAGGAACTGGCTGAAAAGTTCTATTTTAAATGCTTATGTACTAACTTTTTACAAGCTGCATCTCTTTCAGTTTCATTTATGTATCGACGCTTCTTTTTCCATGGACTGTGAAAACAATCATATTAATTTTATAGTCTACATATATAGTAAAAAAAAATAAACATATAACCTTTTCAATCTTGGAAATTTTCTTGTTTTGCGCGACGGAAACTCTAACCTGAAAAGTTATTTTCTATTAGTGAAGCTTTGTATTTATTTATTTTAGCTACAAATGTTTACCTGCTTATAGTTTTATCACTCTTTGTGAAAGAACATTGTTTTGATCTGAATTGTTGACAGTCGTTTTCGCATTGACCCTCTTGAATATATTCCTCGTACTTCTTGTCCAACCACATTGCGAACCCGCCTATATTCGTATTGTTGCATGGTGCTACCAATTGAGGAGATGGAAGTTCCTACAGAATTTATTCATTACGAAACATATTTATTATTTCCACTGAAAATATCATACTAGGTATGACGATTTTATGTGAATAAAATAAGATTTTCTATTTCTAATTCCCCCTAAATGTCGTGTAAAGCGTTTAAACTAGTATGCATTTAAAAAAAAGCGAGTAATATAATGAAATTAAATGTTGTACCTGAGTGTACCAGCGGAAGGCTTTCACGAAACAGTTGGGGTTATTTTTCTTGTTAACTTTATGTCTTTGAGACAAATGATCTGGAGCCTGTAATGTTTCAATGCTTAACTTTAAATAACTTACTTACAAAGAATAAATAACTCATAGGTAAAATAATGAAAACTTACAATATGACTATAGTATACAACAGGTTGACCTACGTAGGGATAAAATGCATTTTCTGCACCTTTGAGGCCAGAATCATAGCAATATCCTGCACAGTAATCATTATTATCATTAGATATTGAATACATTGAAAATTATAAGATGATCATGAGAATTTTTATACCAAATGATAGAAATACAGTTTTGTTGTATCTATAGATTTGTCAAAATAAAGTCAAAATACCAAAGTGACAATGACAATTTTGACAACAGTAAAACATTTTTTTACAGCTGTTAACACTGATCTGTATAAATATCATGAAATGACGGGTTTTGTCCCAACTTAGAAGGGCCTATTGATCCTATTGATAGTTAATTAAATCTCTATTTTGTGTTCAAATTTTCACCACCGCTATTAATAACAGTCACCGCCAAAATGGTGAAAATCAAATAGGCACAAAATCCTACGTCTTGTAGCCTGTCCATTTATAGAGGTCAGTGACTGTAAATTAGTTATGCAAAATCGAAAATGTTTTGGGACTAACTTCTGACGATGAAATTCCTACTTAATTATCGTTTTTATATGCGAAATCAAATTATGTTTTCATGAAATAAGAACGTTTTTAATATATCATAACCATGACCTAATTGATTTAATAATGCATCTTGCATTTCAATACGTTAATAATGTTACAATATTTGTTGTTAATATTCTTTGTTTCAAGTACAAAAGGTTACACAAACATCTTGTTCACGATATCGGGACAGAAGGATCCTAATTCTAGCTGTAATTTTTAATTTTAATAATATAAGACGTGGTTTTCACTGCTGACTAATAAGAAGTATTTCGTAATCTTCTTTAGTTTTTGTATGGATTGTCAGTGAAAACCAACTCCTTATCATACTTATACGTGACTGACAGAGTATTTTATTTTATATTAGCGGTTAATGGAAATGTAAATTATCTCTACAGACACAGATTGCTTTGAATATCAAGAGCCTAATGTCAATGTTACTAAGAAATCTAAAATATACGAAGAGACAACCACCGCCACATATGCTGTCGAAAATGGTACACTTAGAATTACTTAAACTAAAAATACAAAATCAAAAAGTAGCCTATGTGTTCTTTCAGAACATGTTCTACATCTTTCAAATTTCATCGAGATTATTTCAGCAGATTATGCTATAAAATCCCACAAATATCCATCCATAGACCTAAACTTTTGCATTTATAATAATACTAAGAAGTATGTTGAATTTCGGCATATTAGTTACTTTTTGATAACAAAGTCTAGATAATAATAGTTTAAACATTTCTAGTCGCTCATCGAACCAATTGTTCGCAGTGTACATATTTTATTGAATTTCATATTTGACATTTTTTTTAAATACGTGGTGAAATTAGTTATCAGAAGATTATTTTTGATGAAGTTTATATTCTCTCAGAAGTCTCAGAAGTCGTTATTTATGGTGCATGAATTACAGATCCAATGGTGATGTTTCAAGATATTTTGAATAAATATCTATATGGGCCATCACCTCCGACTCAATGTATGTACATTATAATAATAAATTATGATAAATAGGTAAATTTTTACTAATTAATAAAAATGTTAATGTAGCCGACAAAAACAAAACACGTCTGATTGGTTACAAGAACAAGACAATTCCTTACCAATATCCAACTGGACATGTGTTGCGGTAAGTTGCGAATAAGTGTCAATTAGTTGTAGCAATTATTACCTTCGCAAAGTTCGGCAACGCTTCACAAGTTCCTCTGGTATCTATATCTATACTAAGATTATAAAGAGAAAAGATTTGGATTTGTGTATGTATTGAAATAACTCAAAAACTACCAGGCCGATTTCAAAAAATCCTTCATCGTTAAAAAGCTATAACATAGCTATAACACTGAGTAACATAGGCCATATTTCTTATTATTTTTTAATTCCACGCGGACAAAGTCAGTAGTACCAACTTTTAATCAATAAATAGGACCTAAACAAGTGTAGACGTTATAAATCTTTAACGAGGGACGCCTTACTGACCACCACAAATAACTGCAGTTAGTATAACCAACAGTGCGGAGCTATACCAGAACAAGAGTGGCGTGCATCTCCCCATGCCAGAGTTCATGCACCGCGGCCGTTGTCGTCTCAATGTCACCAACGACTTCATGCAGACCGCCGTCGACGCGTTCGCTATTTTCTTAGAAGGCGATCTTAACGACATTTTGAGACTACCGCCAACCTATGTTCTGCATTCGGTTTGTTATTACCTGATGAGAGGTACATAAAATATTTTACTCTACGACTGAAGGAAGTAACCATAAAATTAAATTGAAATTGCTTTACGGTTGGCAATAGCGCCTCAATTGAACCTTTGATAGTCCTAATTCAATTTTATTCACCAAATTGTTACCATATTTTGCTAATTACATTATTTGATGTTGTTGATTAGACATCAAAAACATAACCTATAAACTGTAGCACAAGTAGAACAGCTTTAGCTGTATACAATAATAATTAAGCTTGTATTGACTCTGAAATAATGTTTTTGTAAAGGCTCGTACCATCTCGATGATGAACATAGCTCGAGAGAAACTAGCAGCGACCTGGACCGTGGTCAAAGAAAACAAACCCAACGAAGAGATCTCCATACAGACTCTGGAGCTATACCGACCTTTATTTAAATATCTTAACGGGAAGGAGATCGCTAAACTTAACTTGACCGATAATCGAATCTTGACTTATGTAGGAACACATGCAGAGTTGAACAGACATCAAGTAAGTTAAGTACATAAATGCAATTTACTTAGTTATTATATTAAAGTTGTGACAACTTTTATCAGGTTGGAGTTGTAGCAAGTAAATACATAAAACTCAACCGACGTTGGTCTGAACCGAAGTATTTAAATTTGATGAATAACTTACTGTGCGGTGTACCAATGACGTTTATGCGAAGAGTACCAGAGAATACCTACCTGCAACTTACACATCAGGTATAATGAAAAGGTTACCACTGTCAACGCCTGACAGAAGAAAATAGCAATATTACTTATTGACATTTTACAACATTACATACTTATTCATATTTGTACAGCTATTTTATCACATACGTGCTTGTGATCCGTTGCAGCGGCGGTTTTATTTGGCTATGATGACAAAAAGTCAGGTAAGAAACAATTTCTAACAGTGAGTAATGAAGTTTAACCAAGTCTAAAGCTATGTTACTAAAACGTTATTATAGAAATATTTAATGGTAATTATTGCTAACAAAAATTTCCAGGCGCTTGGCAAGGCGTACAGTTGGAACGCACGTGACGTATCGCGCTTGGGTCTTCTTCTGGCTGAAGTGGACGGAACCGACTTGGGTGTTATTAACCCGGAAGCAGTTGCTGGGATTACTGCACACGTATCGTCTCTATCTTATTCATACCATATGTAACTGGTATTTAAAAACAAAATTACAAATATATTTTTTTCTGTGCAATGAAACATTTTTTTAATTCCAGGTAATGCAGACAATGAGTGCGCAAAATTTACTTTACTTTACAGACTTGCAACTGAAATATATGGGACAGAAACCTTTAAACATTCTCACAGGTAAACTCAAGCATTACAAGGATGGAATGAAAATATATAACTCCGAATTCAGATTGAAATCTGTTGTCACGATTCCATTTGTTCTGTTATTTTTAATATGTAAATAACTAAGATAGTGCAATTTTACTAAAGAAATTAAACGACAAGTTCCTTTTAATCAATGTTGTAATTTTTAATTTTATAAAGAGGAGGCAAATGGAAACTATACTGACCGTTCGTACGATGCCTTGCTTCCAACTATAACAAAAAAACGAATGTTAAAACATAATTAAGATTACAATTTCGAAAATAATACCACTGTTAAATTCTAACCATTACGTTATACCAGTTCGTTTGGGTACTGCTGTTGACATATTTCTTAACAATATCCGTTTTCTTTGATACATTTGACATTTGATTCGAATATTCATCAATGGCAACTATTAATTTTGGAAACTGTAAACATCAGAAACCGAAGTTACGACATAAATTATTAGTTATTTTCTAAAGTCAGGAATGTTGTACATTTTATTATCATTTGTTAAGCTTACCTCATCACTGTTTAAATTATCTTTACACGTATTAGTTTCGTGACTACATAAAAGTTTTTGCACGGACGTTACTGTTAATGTTTTTTCCTCACATTCCTCATAGTTATTTGTAGCTATTTTGGGGCTAGGATTGGCATTTAGTTGAGTATTTTGCACGTCATTTCTGCATTCACATCTAAAAGTAAAAGATCTAATATTTACCAATAAAATTCATGGAAAAAAATCATTAAGTATTGATGTTCTGGTTAATTATTTGTGTTAGAATAAGAATTCTCTTACCTATTTGCTTCTATTGCTTTAGCTAATTCATACAAAATGTCTTCACTATAGGTATTTTTATATTTAACATTTAATTGTTGCAGACGATGTAGCTTTAAGCAATCGCAACAAGAACAATTAATAATCACTATTTTGTTGTCATCTTTGATTATATCTTTTAGTTCGTCATCAGAATGTTGAAGAATATATTCTGTTTTATTTACATCATCGTAAATCTCTTCATTTAACTGATCATAAAAATTTACTTGCGTTTCTTTTTCAGTTTTAATTATAGAAATACAAGCTTGTGTTTCGTGTGTTGTTTTAGCGTTGAATTGATCAGACATTAGCGACATGTTACAGTCTTTAATTTCTAAATTTAAATGTAACTTTAGCACTTTGTCGTTATTTAAAATGGCAACGAAATTATTTAATTGTTTTCGTGTTTCGCAGCAACTTACGCACGTTTGAATTTCAACAGGGACTTCAGATATTGTATCGTTATCAGATGTTTCCGTATTAGTTTTGTTTTCTCCATGAGTTATAGATTTTTTACTTGATTTATTATTACAACAAGTACAATAAGTTTTAATACATTTCGTATCAGCGTAAGATAGGCTTTTGGTTTCGTCTGTAACATTTGGTGCTTCATCATATTTTATTCCTGTCATTGACAAATATTCCTTTTCTGGATTTTTGTAAATATTCGATATTACTATTTTCTCCACGTTTTTCTTTTTATCGTCTGCATTTTGATGGTTTATTTTCACTGAACTTATTTTTTCACCAGAGCTATTGGCACTTTCTGTGACATTTACATTATCAACAACATTGATAATATTATTTGAAGAAAAAATTTGGTTGTCTTGATTTCCTTTAATGGTGTTATTTATTTTTTTCTCTTTAGGAGTTGCTAAGACCAATTTTTTTAAATCAGGTAATTTCTTATGGATTTCCCCCTTTGTCTTTATTAGCACTTTTTTTGATGCAGATGTTACTTTAAAAGGGCTACTTCTCTGTCGAAGTGCGATTTGCGGAGTTTTCTTTCTTTGGATATGTTTCAGTTCAGGGATTTTACTGATTTTTTCACGACCTTGAGGTGCTTTTAAATCAACTATATAAGGCCTTACTAGACTTCGTTTAAGTTTTTCTACCACTGCTGGGTTTGACTGTAATATTTGAACAATTATTCAACTATCGACCAAAATCTATGGACAACAATGAACTACTATATACATACGATTTCATTCTTCTTTTCATTGTCATAAATTTCTTTATTGAATTGTGATTTTAATAAAACACTTTCAGTGTTACCTGAAAATAACTATTTTCAACTAATTATGTACTATATACTAAAGTAGGCTTTTAATTTGAGTAAGATATTTTTCTGTGTAACTATATATAATGGTAACGAGGACCTTTTGTGGATGAGTCCATACTATTTGATATTTTCAATAACCTTTTTTCCCACGACCTGTGCAGAAAAAATACATTAAATGTCTAAGGCCTTTAAGTGTTCTTACTTAGATTAACCACTACTACTAACTAACTCAGATTAAGACTTAGAGTTTTAAAGTTCAAGTATCTAAACTTATTAACTTAATTAGCTGTGCATTCCAAACTCACCTAGTTGCCCTGATCAGATAGTTTTCATATCCAGTTTGTATGAACGCCGTGGGAGGTTTGACAGCGACGTATGCTGCTTGATGGATCAGTTGAGAAGGGTCGTCAATTTTATGTCCAGTAATAGTGTATATATCTATAACTGTATCACTGCAAACAATAAAAATAACTGCTACATAGCTGTGATATTTCTCGTTATTCATCATCTGTTAACATACAAATACTTCGTAAATATGTAACTAGTTATTGGTTTAATATTTCTTAGTTCATTTTTGTCTTTTTCTGTGGGTTTGTTTCAATAAAGTTATATATCACCAGTACTTCTTTTTATCCTATGTATGTACAATTTAAAGGTAATATTTTTCACTAGCTAATTTTGCTGTATTTCCATAAAATTTACTTTAAACAATAGGAAATGGTTTCATTTACACTGTTATAATTTTTTTTTGGGGTCGTAATGTATTTACCCTTTATAAGTCAGAGGCGATTTATTCACAGATATAGAGAATATAATCTGACAGGCAGAAGGAATATATTTCCCACCACAGAAACTCCTTTTGACTGTCAATTGTTAAAGTATTACCAATTTAAGCACCAAACGATTCTCGTGGTTTTTAAAATGATTATGCATCTGGAAGGATTACTACACTTCTCAATAAATAATCCCAAGTACTTACTCAATACCGAAATGTGAACGCCCTAAGCTTTTCAGGGTATCGTCCCACATCACAAATGTATCTGTATTCAGATGATATTTCCTTGGCGGAGTATTGTGGTCGCCATTAGAGAAAAGAAATATGTCAATCGCTTCTAAATCTTTTACATCGCCAACCGTTTCCTCCGCCATTATTTAATAATGGTATCTTGAAAAGCACTATACTAAGAATACGATAAATGTAACAGGAATATTATCAAATGAAATTGTCCGTAGCAAATGGTCGATGTATATAACCTCAAAAAAACTTTCTTCTAAAACAGGAAACTTTGAATTGAATTAAAATGTACAAGAAACGATAAAAGTCGATTAACAATCACATCACATTGAAGATTTTACATTTGCTTCAATAAAACACCAAAACATCAACTTGGATGACATATGTCACTGTTGCGTCTTTTTGAAGTTTTACGAACAAATAGGTTAGAATAACAAAGAGGTTATATTTTTAGCAAATTCGTCCAATCTTCTGATGAATTTTAAATTAGTTCAAGGAAATAAAAAAATATTTTAAAAAAGTAATGTTATTACATAAATAGAATGTATCTATTAGGATACCCTTCAGAGGCGCGGCGTTCATTGACCCTGTGGTGCGGGTAGTAATAAAGCAGGCCGTGGGCGCGGCTACAACCCCATACTCGATAACTATCATTATTTACTACTCATTTCCTAAAGGAAATGATTTAACGTGCCGTGTGCGAGGACGCGACACCTCTTGTACTTCGTCTAGTTTAAAATAACGGAATAAGGTCTTTTATCATCACAGATTATTACAGTCAATACTAAAGTGTTAGCTTTTTAACTATTTTGATGTACTCTGTATTCTTGAATGTTATTTAGTCTGTGCTATAAATCAATGCCATTGGTCATAGTTTGAAATAACGATATAACTTTGTAATGGTGATCCAAAATATTATTTAAAATATTTATGTCATGGTTTTAAAATGTCGTAATTGTGCTTGTTATGTTAATAATCGAATAGTAGTCGGATGTCAAAAATAAGGGTGTTGCATTAGCTCGACGAGACGACGGCCATATTGGTAAGGTATTCTGTGCAAATTGGAAGAAAACATAAGAGGTAATGAAGACTATATTTTATTAAACATAACATGGCTGTGCCGCCCATAAAAGTGTATTTATCATTTTAAGTGTTAATTGTAAATATAGGGTTGAAGAATTAGGTAGTTAGATTTTTAACTTTACGTAGCAATAAATATTAGTAATATTACCTCCGGTTTGGACATTCTTTACTGTCCCGTACTTTGTTCATTTATATTCATGTTTTCACTTCACTCTCCATTTTAGATGCGACGTTTGTATTCGATTTCTACGGTAATTTGGTTTTACTAGTTGACAATCGAAAGACCGGATGGATGAATAAGATTCATTGGTGCCGATCACTGACCTCCATAAATGGATAGTCAATAAGAAGTGGTAATTTAATTAAGCCTTCAAGAAAAGAGTGAATGAGTATTTATTAGGGTAGCGCGTACCATTTTTCCACCAAATCTTCACTCTCAGTCGGTGGGATCATGGTCAAGCGCTAGCTTACAAACTTAAAAAAAAAATTGTGCCTATTAGATTTTAGATTTGCGCTAACGTTAGCGGTTAGTGGTTGGGAAAAGTATTAAATAATAATAGAGGTAGAATTAACTGTTATTAACGTATTGTAATTTACAAACAATGACCTATCTAAATCTAATAAAGGGATAAGCGGGGTTTGATAGTTAATGCAGTTCCTAAATTTTCGTTAGTTACATATTATTACAAATACATATATGGGTATCTTAGTAGTTATTGGCAGATTGTATCCAGATTGAGTTTTACGAATTGTTTTTTGTGGTTAAACATGTCGCTGCGAGCGCACCAGTTCACAGATTGAAAAAAAAAACTAGGGGAACGTAAATAAACACGACGGCACGCGCTATTCGCGGCGTCGTCGCGTCGGCACGCATGCGCTCTCCGTCTTATGCCATTCTCTATGGCGCGCCCATAGACTGGGACTGCATGCATTTACCATGTTCAAATTATGTATGTGTTATTATTATAAATGTAAACTGTGATATTGTTATTTTTCTTACAATAACTACTTACAATTTAATGAGGGAATGGGTTTTAACATAATAAGGGACCTCTAAAACCCAATTGCTGATAGTCCAGATAGATCTTATAGCAAGAAAGATCAAGAAAGTGAGCTCAGGTTTACAATTGAGTTCTATTACGTTTTTGACACTTGTTATGAAACTTAAAAAATGAGATTATTGGTTCTACCTTCATATTGCTCGTGTTTAGTAGGCTTGCATGAGCATCGCTCTTTGCGAGTAAGACAAAACATGTGTTATGCTATTAATATGACATATGGGGTTGGGGCCGGGATTGCTATTTTTAGACATTGTAAA